>NC_057795.1:349347953-349647953 GCF_018294505.1 Triticum aestivum | reverse complement strand
AAGGCATGTAACCCTATGTACAGAGCCAGGCGCAGACCCTGTGCGCAGTTGAATAACTTTCAGTATGTACAGTTCTTGTAGATTTCCATGTTCATATACATATATATGCCTGCTTGTCCAGGATATTGTACTACCCTTGCTTCACAGATATTGATGAACCACTAAGGTTCCATGCTCCTATATTCTCTTCTTTCCAGCAACAGTGAAGACGCCTGGTTCCGTTGTTCCTGTCATGGACTTGGCTTCAGCGAGAGGTTGAGAAGACTGTCCGGCATTCCGATCCCCAGCCAACCAAACAGATAAAGTTTACCTCTTGTCCATTCATGTTCCTAACCTATAACTTGTGAGTGAGAAAACCTCGCCGCTCCTTTTAGACTTAGGTCCTCCCATCCCTGACCCGAACACTGCTTCGGTCAGAATGGTCGCAATAGCCTTTGATAAAATGAGATTGGCAGGGGGCTGGACCCTTTGTCTGTAACCCGACAGATGTGATTCTCCAGCAGTCACAAAGGGTGCTACCAAGGTAGCTTGCCAGGAAAACTCTATTATTTACATTAAAAAGGTGTTTCACCTCTGCATGGACATATACATGCATGGGTTCCGGACAAGGCTCATCTTTTTCATTAACATGCTGATGCAAGTACAAATGTTATAGAACACGAGTATGGACTCAAGAGATTACATTATTTAGAATTAAGATTTGGCAAGTGCCTGCAAGTTTAAAATTGAAAAAAGATAAGTGCCCCGTAATCCTTGTTCTTGCCCCTCTCCTCCTAGGCACGACAGGTGAATGCAAAAGAGACAAAAAGGAGACACAGGGGACATGTTGATGGAGATCATGGCGGAGGCAACCTGCCGGCCACCGACACCAGGGCCAGCCGGGCATGGCCTCCGGCAAGATATGTTGCCGGGGGAGGGCGGTGCAGATGATGGTGCTGCCACTAATGGTCAGCCGGAGTCGGAGTCATCATCCTCCCGCCTGCTGCCATCGTTGTCACTATCGCAACCCTCCTCGCCGCTGTCGCTTGAAGAGGAGCTTTCATCATTAGTGGAGCTCTCCATGCAGCACCCTAAGCAGATTCCTAAGCGCCCAAAGACCTTGACGGAAAGTAGGTCATTCTCCATTAATTTGACCTGGAGAACGTGCCCTCCGACAAGCTATGGGGGCGGGCAAAGGTTTTCCACCCATGGAGGAAGTACATGACGTGAGGAGCGGGGAAGTCAAACATCGACCCACATGCTGCCATTCCCACAACCCCTCTTATGCAGCCTCAAGGTGTGCAGCCAGTCAAGCTCCATTACCCAACAAACGGAGTAGGGAGGCGGAGATGACTGCACACGGGCTTGTACAACCTGATGATGAACTCACAGGGCTGGTCTCCGACATGGCCCTCCATTGGGCGAGGGGCCATCGGCGGAAACGCAGCTGGTGCGCCGCCCCGTCCTCCTCTTCCCCGAGCACCATGGTGACCTCGGCCTCGCCCCCTCCCTCTCTCTCTCACAGCGGGCTCCGCCGCCATGAACTCCGGAGGAGGAGGGACGCGCTGTTGAGCAGAAGCCCTCATCGCTGCCATTGGAGCGCCACCATGCCCTCTCACCATGGCAAGTGGAGGAAGGTTACCAAGCAGGAAAGGGAAGATGGAGGTGAGTGTGGAAAGAGATTGTCCCTTCCCTTTTTATAGAAGGGTGGCGCTGGGGCCTGGTCTCTCACCCCAAGGGCAGCTGCCCCGCTCGATCAATATGGCCTCCAGAGGCGCCGGGAATCAGGACCGACCCGCTATTCCAATCAGCGATGCCCAATTTCCTGCCATGGTGTTAATGCCCGTGCCCTCCGCATCCACCACCTACCCTTCCTAAGGAATGGAGGACACATGGAAGACGAGCCAGAAGCATAAAGACAAGTGGGACGATCGTTTTCTGCCCTGTGATCATGAGGTGCAGGCGCCATGCAAGCCACGACCTGAGTTTACTTTGTAAATGAGCAGCGCCCCTACGGATTCCTCTTTTTATGGGGAAGGTGTGTGTGCCTCTTTACTGGTTGATGCGAGGCGTCGCAGGCTTGCCGCGACCGTTCCACGCATGACCCCCACGCCACGCACTCAATGCGGACCGTGTGGAAGCACAACTGACGAGAAGATTACAACAGTTAATCCCTGCCATGCGTGCCCGCACACTGTTTTGGGCCTGGCCCAACGACGCTTCGCGCTTATGTGTGACCCAGGCCCAGGGGCTCCTGTTGGTGTACATAAGTTTGGGCCCTTCTGTACCCCTTACTTATGCACGGGCAGTGGTAGCCAGGCCCGTGACCGAGGTTTGATGGGGCAGTAGAAGGCAAGTGCAAGACTACTAAGGCAGCATTCAAGCTAGTAAACAGAAAGAAGAAGAAAAGATAGACCTCACCTGACGAGATCCTTGCCGGGAAGGCTTGCGTAGCCGCGAAGCACCAGCAAGGCCACCACCCTTGAAGCTGAGAGATCTAACACCATTGACAACGTCAAGGCCAAGACTCGGGGACGCATACATAGTAGCATGCAGATCTATGTGAACAGTGGTGGCATGCAGGTCTACATGGAGACCAGAAGACGAAGACCCCCGGCAAAGCTCTTGCTGGGGAAAACTGCTAGGCCCCGGCAAGACCCTTGCTGGGGACAATTGCGGGGCCACAGCTGGGCCCGCACTGAACAAGGTTTTTCCACCCATCAGCCGTTCCAGCGCAGCGACCATCCTGCCAACTAAACAAGCACCTGCATGGTGGCATGCAGATCTTCGTGCAGATCCCGCCACCGCGCCAGCGCAACGGCTAGCTAGTCAGATTGGCGTTGCATGCCTCGTCAGCCGGACGCATGTCAAAGCAGGGTGAGGCAGCGACGGACAGGATGGGTGCTATTACCGCTCCCGATAAAGTTGGAGTGCACGTAACCAGCGCGTTTAATGGGTTTGTCCTATGATGTTAGTGATAAGCTTGTACACTGTAGCTACTTTACACCTCCTGTGTGCCACTGTGGCGACCCCTTTGACATATAAAGGAGGCCCGAGGCGTACTGGAGGAGGATTCGATCTTTTGGACCAGGCATGCCTAGGAGCTAGCTAAGGTTCAAGAAAACCAAATATACACTCAAGCAGGAGTAGGGTTTTACGCTCCTCAGTGGCCCAAACCTGGGTAAAAATCCCTTGTGCTGATCGACCGGACCTGCTCTTTGTGCAATCCAGCCCCCCCCCCCCCCCCCCGCCAACCATAGAAGGGATCCTCATGATCCCATAGGTGTCGTTTCCCCAACAGTGGCATAAGTTCATTCTTATCAATAGGAACAACAGTAATACCTCCCTTCTTAGAGACACAATGAACTGGACTTACCCATCTACTATCATCTATGGGATAGATTATACCTGCTTCTAGAAGCTTTAGTATTTCAGTCCTTACCATTTCTTTCATCTTAGGATTCAAACGTCATTGATGATCAACAACGGGTTTAGCATCAAGTTCCGTATTAATCTTGTGCTGACAGAGAGTGGGATAATGCCCTTAAGATCATCAAGGGTACATCCAATAGCAGCACGATGCTTCCTCAGAGTTTTTAGTAATCTTTCTTCTTCATGTTTTGAAAGGCTAACACTAATAATAACATGATATATCTTTTTCTCGTCAAGATAAGCATATTTCAAAGTGTTAGGCAATTGTTTTAATTCAAACACAGGATCACCTTTAGGTGGAGGAGGACCTCCTAGAGTTTCAATAGGCAAATTGTGTTTGAGCAGAGGTCGTTGTCCAAATAATTTTTTATCTATTTCATTTCTTTCATGCATATGCATATCATTTTCATGGTCTAGCAAATATTGTTCTGGTGGATCAGTAGGAGGCACAACAATAGCAGCAAGACCAATTATTCCGCCCCTACCGGGTAATTCTTTCTTATGAGGTTGTCTATTAAACTTGGAGAAATTAAACTCATGAGACTTGTCACCAAAGCTAACACCGACAGTTTGTTTTTCACAATCTATTTTAGCATTAACGATGTTCAAGAAAGGTCTACCAAAGATAATGGGACAAAACTCATCTTTTAGGGAACCAAGAACTAGAAAATTAGTAGGATATTTTATTTTCCCACACAAGACTTCAACATCTCTAACAATCCCAAGTGGTGTGATGGTGTCTCTATTAGCAAGTTTAATAGTAACATCTATGTCTTCTATTTCTGCGGGTGCTATGTCATTCATAATTTCTTGGTAAAGAGTAAAAGGAATTGCACTCACACTAGCACCCGAGTCACATAAACCATGATAGCAATGATCTCCAATTTTCACTGAGGCAGCAGGCATGCCAACTACACAGGTCTATGTTTATCTTTATCATCAGGTTTGGCAATTCTAGCAGCTTCATCACAGAAGTAAATAACATGCCCGCCAATATTTTCTACTAGGAGATCTTTGACCACAAGAACACTAGGTTCCACTTTAATTTGCTCAGAAGGTTTATGTGCTTCAATAATACTTTTGCGAACCACGGGTGAAACCTTAGCATGTTCTTTTATCCTAACAGGGAAATGTGGCTTTTCAATATAACACTACAAAAAAATACACTTCCGTGATGATACGTGTTTGTCACAGTAGGTGACGTTTTCTGTCATGCATGTACATCCATGATGATTTTATGATAGAATTAAGATAGTCATACATGTGCTGTCGTAGAAGTGTTCCATGACATTACCAAAATTATCATCACGGAAGTGTCCACTTCCATGGCGATAAATCACGCGTCATAGAAGTGCTTTCGTAAAGGGTGACCGACATGTGGCATCCATCATAACGGGACGTCGTTAAGCTATCGGGTCCGATTTTGGATTTGATAACCTGCTAACAGCCACGACCAATGCCGATTTTCCAGGTGTAAAATTCTCATTGGCCGACAGAACCACGTGTTAGCTCCGCGTTGGCACAAGTGTCACTCATCCAATGGGAGAGATGCGCCTATGAAATGTTGACATGTGGACCGGCCCAAAAGTGGCCCATAAAGATTAAATGGTCCGGCCCAACTAAAGGCCCACAAGATTTTGCAGACTATAATGGGCCGACCCAGCTAAAGACCCACAAGATTTTGCGGACTATAATGGGCTGGCCCAGCTAAAGGCCCACAAGATTTTGCGGACCATAATGGGCCGGCCTAGCTAAAGGCCCATGAGATTTTACCGACCATAATGGTCCGGCCTAGCTAAAGGCCCACAAGATTTTGAGGACACTAGTGGGCCGACCCATTAACAGGCTGCTATGTTTTGGGCCAAATGTTGGCCCATATTTGATCCTGTCCATTAACGTTCCGGGCCTAATAAAGGTCCATATGAGATCCGTCCCGTTAAAAGCCTACCACGTTCTGGGCCAAATTATGGCCCAGATCAGATTCGGCACATTAAGAGGCTTTGGGCTAAATTATGGCCCATATCAGATCCAGCCCGTCAACTAGACGCTATGCTTTTGGGCCCACTCGATAAAGGCCCATTTAGTAATTCAGCCTGATAATATATTTGGCCTGTTAAAGGCCCGTTTAACATTTTGGCCCTATATTTATTTCGGCCTGTTAAAAGCCCGTCATATAGTTGGGCCTAACTACGCCCAGTTTGCATCTGGCCTGCTCACAGCCGATAATCTGATTGGGCCAAACAAGGACCGAGACAAATTTGGCCTTGTAATGACCCGTGATGTGATCGGCACAATCATGGGCCGGGGTTTATTTCGGCCTGCTGCCGGCATGTGAGCTGTTCGGCACGTTTCAGGCCCAACCTACTTTTCAGCCGCCTAAAAGCCCATTTAGTTTACTTGCGAAAATAGGGCCGGCGGTTTACTCGGCCTATTAAAGGCCCGAATCTACTAGTGGGTCAGTTTACATTTAGGCCTGTTAACGGACCAAGATGATGGGGCCCATGATGCGGATCATACATAGTTATTTGCATGACGGCCCGATTATGTACCGTAATTTTACGGTTTGGCCAGTTTACTGCGAAGACAAGATATGTATACAGTAAAATAACTGCAGCATCATGAATAAGAAAAAACCTAGACTATACAATAAAGAAATTACAACATATTACATCCACTGGGCATCAAAGTTCGCTACTATGATAATAAAGCACAAGCAGACAGCAGGTTACATACACTGGGCATCAAAGATCGCCACCAGTGCAAATAAACACGCCGACAAAATAATTTACAAAACTGACAGCACTTCAATAGAGTTCAAGATAGGTTAGCCCTGCTCAGGAGCTGCAAGCAGCTAAGCAAGCTAATGAGACTGCGCTTGTTTGACACTTATATCCTCCTCACTCTGAAAGATAAACAAGCAGACAGATGACAGGTTTTGCACTTATAAGTATCAGTGCTGGCAATTCATCACATTTCTTACTGACGAATAAAGTGACATAGTTTAAAATAGCATTGACACAATATGGTATTGTTCAGGTCAAGACATGGCATGAAATGACATTGTGAAGGAGTCGGCAGCTTCACGACACCACTGGATTACAAATCAAGCATCAATGGTTAGTGTGTTGTCAATTTATCCCATTTTAGGATGGCAAATAAAGAGACAGTTTAAATAATAATAGAATGATATGCCATTGTTCATAGTTAAGACATTGCAGAATATGACATTGTGCTGTAGTGGGTAGGTTCACCACACCACTGGATTACGGATCAAGAACAGAAGCATACATGCAGTGCAAAAGAAGATCACTTGCTCTGTATATCATAGACAGTACCTCATCCTAGGAACGAGACTAGTGCATAACAAGGTTTTTCCATTCAATGTCTTCTAAATTTAGCACATGAGACATCACCGGAAATTTGTTTATAGACTTGCCATCAAAGTGTGATTTCCTCAGGTAACACTGATACTACTGCAATGCTTCCTTGAAAAGTGCAAGCAAGCTTTGCTCGTCATGACCATCCTCATTGACCCTCGCCTACTTACAACAATGTAATGTAAATCATTGATGTGTCCAATCAGCAGAAAATAAGAAAATAATCACCATGAATAATAGCACTTACACGTAAGTGGGACAGGAAGATGTGAAAATGGTGTTTGTCTTCACTATAATCTACCCACGATGGGAATATATGCACGTAGTACCTAACAACATTGAAAGCATTGTCTTTTAAACTAGGAATAACTGGAATGGGGTTCCAATCTGCAGGAATTGGCTGTCTCTGTAGTTGGGATAGGTCTTCGGCCGGTGGACTTGTTGTACTTTTTGCTGGAGTCGGATTTTTCTGCGGTACAGCTGGTGCTATGGCAATTGAAATTGGCATACCTTTTGCTTGAGTGCAGGTCCTATGTGGTGGGGCTAGTGGTGTGGCCAGTGAATTATGGGTACAATCTGCTTGAGTCAGTCCTACGTTTTGTGTCACTGGTTGTACATCCAATATAAGTGGGGTGTTGTCTGGTTTCTCCGGCACCACCACGTTTTTCAAGGACTTTGCTGGTTCTCCTTCAGGTTCGGCAATCATCGTATTCCTTTTTGATGTCTGATGCACAAGAACAACATTTGAGTGGAAAAACATGGTATGATGACAGATGGAATATGTATAGATAATGGATGGGCATGGCATCCCTACGTATATGATGAGTAAACTAAGCAGATGGCGGTGCAACAAAGTAGAAGAAATGCAAGACAACATATGCAAGATACGCGCAATCAATAAAACCTTACCAAATTATAACAGGCACCTTGATGGGTGAACATGACATGCCATCTGCCTTTGACTCCTCGAGGTTAGAATAGTCATTAGGATCATATTTTGAACAAGAATCAACAGGTGGGGAGCGTATGAGTTTCATTGCATCCAAAATGGCACTCAATGCCTTGGTGCCAATTTTGTAAGTCATTGCAGTGTTTAGCTTCAAGAGTGGACTGCTGCTAGTGGGACACAAAGCAGCTACACAGATCATAGTGTAGATATAATGGGAAAACCGTAAGCATCAGAGTAAAATCAGGAAAGTCGAACTTGTTGGAATATATGTGCTAATATTGTCGGTACGGCTAGAAAGGCTTCGGATACCAGCTCTCTTCAACTGAAGGTGCGGTACTGTTAATTTCAGTGTAACTCTCGAAGGCGGCACAGCTCCCCGCTTCCTTGCTATTCTTATAGGATTCAAGTGGGCAGACCACTACAAATCCTATTCCTATGTTTACAAAATCCTACGAATCAAAGAGGCCTGAAGAGTTCAAAGTGTCCATCACAACCGACCGTATAGACCTCTACACTGCAAATGTCCCTGCTCATCTTCACTACAAGGAACATACTGTACTACTATCATACTCCCTCCGTTCCAAAATATAAGTCTTTGTAGAGACTTCCACTTTGGATCACATACAGATGTATACAGATACATTTTAGAGTGTATATTCACTCATTTTTCTCCATATGTAGTCCATGGTGGAATCTATACAAAGACTTGTATTTAGGAACGAAGAGAGTACTTATTAAAGAAGAATGGAAGAGGAACATGCGAAAGAAGAGCAAGCAGATTTTGGATAATAAAATGTTCGTTGCGCAGTGCCCACACATGATGAACCATAGCGCATTAAGAATGCAACTCCCTGTTGTCTCTCTATATGTGGTGCACGTGCTTTCAAAAGTAAAGTAGGAACATTAGATGACCAATTAAACATTATCTGTTTTAGTAATATCAGCATCATATCAGATTCGTATTTGAGCAACAAGTTTGGAATTATGAGTGGCACATTGTTTAGCTTGATGGATTCAGGAGCAGTGCTAAGCAGGTATGATGATTGTACTGAATGTAAAGGCATCTTTGCATGCAAGTCGCGTGACTTTTGTCATTTGGGTCAGTCGACCATTTCAGGCGGTTGGATGAAGATCCTACGTCTCCTAACCCTTCTTCTTCCTCGTCTCTTATTCTTCCCATACAAAACACCGCACGGACCGCCGGCCGGACCACCAGCCCCCATCGCCTGTATTCCTCCACCACCCCCACCCCACCCCCACCTACGTCGAGTTTTCCCTGTTTAGCGAGGCCCCACCACCGCCCCACAACCACCGTCCCCACCCGAGCCCCTTCCTTCGCACCGGCAAACTCCAGTGAGATCTGAAAAATCGAATGACCCAATTTTGAAATTTAGTCTACTGTTATTTAACCAGTGTGGAATATAAAAGGGGAAAACCATAAGCATTGCGAGTATAGTGTTGAGCATGCCATGGCGGATCTGAAGGTGCAAACCGGACAAAGGAAACTTCACAACCAATATTTGCTTTCAACTAGCAAGTAAGTGATGGACAACAAACTAGAGTAAAGCAGTGGCGATCTATTTTCTTACTATGATAAATTGGTTGAGCAGATACGAAAAAGTACCGCCTCTGGTGCGGCACCATCTATGCATCTACTGAGAATTTGACGGTGTTGCGGTAGCGATGGCTATGGGTGGCGTGGAAGCAGATCTAGGAGGGTAGATGGTGGCAGCGGGGCACAGTGGACGAGACGGTCGTAGGAGCGGCGCTGGCAAGGTGGACGACGGCGAGGATGAAGCGAGAGGACGGGATGCAAGGATCTCGGTCCAAAGCCGTGGATGAGAGAGGTAGATCTCTTGTAATGGACGACATCATCGGGGTATCAGCTCCGGCATGGTGGAGGAGGACGATGGTGGATGGAGTGGCGGACAGAGGAGGCTGGGGTGGACAGGGTGTTTTGGCGCCCACGGAGTACGAATGGGGAAATGGAGGGAGAGAGGAAGGGGGAACCATGTCTTCAGGGTGCGCTTGTCTCAAATGCGAGGAAATTTGCAAACTTAGCCCCCATTTCAAATTTCCTACATCACAACAATATTAGTTTGTTGGGGATAGGACGGTAATCTCGCATACATCGAATATTTGCCGACGAGAGTTTGTTTTTGGCGCCCACCGTGTATGAATCAGGGAGGGAGTCGATTTCGGCCAAGGAGACACTGTCTTTTGGTGCCCATCGTGTATGAATCCGGGTGAGAGGCGGTTATGTCACGTTTGAGTGAAATTACAAACCTACCCCTATCGAAACCTATAGAAATCGAGCCGATAGGCTTTGTGTGGCAGGGATAGGCAGTAATTTCCATCTCGAAAATTTTGGTTTCAGACGGTTACTGTGAGTTTCCCGCCTCCTTCAAATTTTGCAGAATGCATGTTTACCGTGCCAACTCAATTCGAATCCCATTTGTATTCTATTTTTGTTCGGGCAGGATCCATTTTCGATTGGAATAAAATTCTGTATACATCATTTTTTATATATACATTCAAAAGCACAACACCCTTTATACATAAATATGGTTTACAAATGGCATGATCTCAGATTCATAAAGCTCTATCCATCTTAATTTGGATTTTCAAATATTTGAAACCACTTTATGTTGAAATCCAATGTATGCATTCCTCGCTAACGGTCTCCAATTAATGTGTATTTCATGCGGGGTTTTTAATTCTCCAACATGTATAATGTGTTTCACACATGCAACATATAGTGTAATTCCATTTAGACATTAATTGCATATAAACCATGCATTGTTTCTAATTAAAGAATCTATGGATCACTAATATTGATAAACTATATAACATTACACATGTCCCCAAATACAAATGAATATGCCTGTGTGATACACCAATTTGCGTTATGATATTATCGATGTTGTGATCTCTAGTTTAAATATTTGAATCCCCTTTAATCCAGATATTTGTCTCATATAGCTATCACTCATGCTTATATAGGAGTATCTCTCTAGACCTATACGCGGTCATCGTCTCTCGGGTATCTCTCGTGCTACATGTATGTCGACAATGATCTTTTATCTTCCTAACACACTGTCGGTACTCTCTCCCTCGACCTTCATCACTCTATCTCTCTCTAAGTATATCTCTCGCCCTGCTATGTGTCTCTAACTATGATTCTCCATGTGGAATCTCTTTCTCTCACACAAACAAAAAAATTTGTCTCTCGGGGTCTCATTTCTCTCTACTATTCCCCTATGTGCCACTCGCACCCCCCCTCTCACACAGAGATGTCTTTCGCTCCTTAGGTATGAGAAGCTACGACTCGTCCTCTTAAATATCACTTTCTCACACACAAACACAAACTCTATCTCACAGGGTCTCATATTTCTCCACCGTTATCTTGTATGTCGCTCACACACACACTCTCTCCCTAGAGATATCTTGTGTTCCCTCATATGTCTCTCTAGCTATCACTCTTGTTGTGAAATATCTTTCTCTCTCGCAGACACAAAACTCCATCTCTCGGGATCTCATTTCTCTCTAATATTTGTTTGTATGTGACTCACATGCACCCTCTCTCTATCTCTCTCACACCCACACACATAACTCAGCCTTCTGATCCACTCGACTCCTATCTCTAACGCACACTAGCTAGCATCTTTATCTTTCTATTTATCTGTTTCTCCATCAACCTTATTTCTCGCCCTCACTCTTGCTTCCTATCACGCACACTACATATGTTTCTATCTACATGCAGTCAAGTGCCCTCTTTTTATCTTTCTCTCTCACACACATAACTTCACCCTCTGAACCACCCGGCGGTCATCTCCAACACTCAAACTAGCGGATGTCCCTCTAGCTAGCATCTCCATCTCTGTATCTATTTGTAGTTTCTCCGTCAACATTTCTTTCTCGCACGCACTCTTGCTTCCTATCACCCACACTATATATGTCTCTCCATACATGCATTTATAGGTTGATCTCTTTTGCACAATCGTTGTGTCTCACTCCCTCTGCTCGCCATAGATGCATGCTCCAGCCCACGCCACTATCTCTTAAAGACAAAAACACATGCTCAATTGTCGGGCCTTCTTCCCTGCACTCTCACATGCATGCATATTGTCATACCGATCCGTCTCTCCCATGTCGTTGATCTTATGACTTATGTCTTCTTTCTTTTATCTCGATCATGCGCGCGCACACACACACATCCCACGTATACATGTATACCTCTCGCACATGCACGTTCAAGGTCTCTATGTCTCCATGCGTAGTTAATTACCCTCAACCCTAACGCCACATCGAATCGTTCTCTTCTTGTGTGCACATAACTTCCGCCTGGATGGGTAAAACACACACTCACACTTAACAATCTCCTTCTAGCTACCCCCCTCTCACTCTTCCCCTATATCCCCGAAACCAATAAGACCATCCCTTCGTTTAATTCCCACCTACATGCACCATCGATATATAGTAGTCTTCCTCGGTGTCTCTCGAACAAACACATTATCTCAATGTTGACTCCTCTCACGCGCACACACCTTCTCTTCCCTCTCTATGGGCCTTTTCTCTCTCGCACCCCATCGTTGGTGGCCTCTGCCATACACATCACCTCTCTATGATGAAGTCACGCACACTTAAATTACATCCGCCACCGAGGACCCCGCGTCACACACACACACACACACACACACCCACCCACCCACACACACACACAAAGACTCCATCACACACACAGTAAGACTCCATCTCTCTCTCTCTCTCTCTCTCTCACACACACACACACACACTAAAACTCCATCTCTCTCTCTCTCACACACACACACGTGCGTGCACCCCCCCCTCACACACACACTAAGACTCCATCTCACACGCACATGCTCTAGGCGGAGCATTTATCCTACCACCCTTCATCCAACCTTACCCGTATGCTAAACAATCACCTTAATTTACTTGTATAACATGAAAAATTCCACTTTACTTTAGTAGTTAGCAAACTTATCATCTTTACTCTTATAAAACACCGAGTTGGTGATGATGGTGTGCCTGCCATCTTGTAATATAGACCGTCCGATCTATATCTGACGGATAGAAACCAAACTATGATAATTTTACAAAAGATACCCGCACCTCTCTCCACATCCTTATCTCCCACAAACTCATTGCTGAGCAATTAAAAAAGGAAGTCTCTGGAACAATCTAGCATGGTGACCGCTGCCGACTGCCGGCGCCGTCCATCCCCATGCCTCCGCCTACTCCGACCACCAGTCACCACCACGCTCCACTCCTCCTCACCTTATCTCTCATTTTTCATTTTTTTGATGAAATTCTCGAGATACCAGTTTTCCGATAAAATTATCGAGATATCATTAGTTTTTACACATGGGATTACTCCTGCATGGGTCAATCACAATAGGTGTTTTGTAAAAAATGCATATTGATGTTCCATGCAATGCACAAGCATCTTTCTTGTAATTACATAACGCAAATCACGAGCAGGAAGTGACAATTTTTTTACACAACCACGTTAACACGGCCATGTAAATCACTAGCTAAAGTGTAATACCATTGTACTTATATCCTGATGCAAAAGGTTGAGTACATGTCCGAAGAGTAGAGTCGCACACACACTCTGTCTCTTAGAATCTCACACACACACACACCAGTTACGTGATGCCCACTTAAGCAGACATGTATGTTACAATTTGTGCACCCGCGGGTACACGTGATGGTGCACATTTATTTAAGCCGGATAGCGAACCCAAACAGTAGCTGGATTCATTCCCCTCCCGCTGCCTCTTCTCTGGTCGCCGTCGCCCGGTAGCCATGGCTCGGCCAAAGGTTACGACATACGCCATACTCCAGCCGGAGCGGCGCTTTAATCTGGAAATGTTAGTGGTCATGCATGCATCCTTTTGTTCTAGCACTCCTATATAAGGGTTGACCAGTCGCTTCCCGCGGACGTGCGTGGGCGGTGGAAGAAGAAGGAGAAGGGAAGCGGGTTGTGGAGTAATGTTTTTTACCACAATTTCTTAGGAAACTGCGTGCAATGATTGAGTAGTTTTGCAAACTACCAGTACTGCACCTGAAACGGTTCAAAACCAATACTCCTTTTCCAGCGCATGCTTTCCGCGTGAAACGGTCAGCGTCACCCTGGAGCGTCAATGCCGCATTAATGACCGGCCAGAGCGGAGGTGACCTCTCATTGGCGCCATCTTTGAAGTAGCATGACGGCCGAGAGAGCGCCGCTTCCTAGTGCACGCGACTGCACTGCGTCGAGACTGGCCATAGGCCCTGTTTGGATCCATGGGTTAGACTTAGTTTGAGCTAGTTGGGGCTCAAATAGCCCTAAAGTATACAAGCATGAGGGTTAAATTGGAGCAAGTTGCACTGAACCCACCAGATAAAACTATTCCACCCAAGAGGTGCTAATTGGAGATAGTTCTCATTGGGCCCAATGAAAAATCACTTTTCTCTCTCCATCAAGTGCATTTATTGTCAATCTAACCATGTCACCCAAACAACTCTTTGGCTACAGTTAGTTTAGGGTTAGTCATGAGTTAGTCTAACCTCTAGCTAACTTAGAGTATCCAAACAGGAGCAGTATAGGACATGCAAGTTGCTCAAAGCATACATTCAAATTCGTACGTGAAAGGATCTTTTTTTAACGGAACGTGAAAGGATCTTCGAATGATATAATTTTCAAATTATATAAAATCTTATCAATAGTCAAAGGCATCCTCGAAGAATACATTAGGCCCTATATAAAATCTTATCAATAGTCAAGACAAGTGTTCCAAACGAGTTCAAAATGAGAAACTGGACCCACTCACGGCACGGCATGCCTGTCTCGTTTGGTTCGTCGGTCAAAGTGCTTCCTCTTCTCGGCATAAAAATAGAGTACAATATTTTTTTACAATGCTCTTGGCATGTCGCTAACATGTGATGAGTTAACCGACCTCAATAGACGGCAAAAACGCCAGCCCGCCACACTTTGAGAGAGATGAGGAGTGAGAAGCAATACGGGCTGCTGGATTACTAGAGCTAGGTGTCGCACGAAAGCCAAGATATATGGTGATAGCGTGGGTTAACCATGTAGTATGATGTAACTACACAGGGCTGCCGTGTTTCGTACTCTTCCAGTCCACTATGGAGATGATTGGTTGATTTTATATTGCTGAATAATATAAAATATTATGAGTGCACACGCTCCACCACGAGGTTCCTTGCTCCTTCTCGGTCGTCGGGAACCTATGTTCTTCCACTCTTTTTTTACGTGAGCTTTGTTCATCCTTTTGCCAACACGCGAGACATCTAGCATCAAGGTGCACGTGTCATGCAAGAAAATGGAGATAATCAGATAAGCAAGGCGTAAGTGAGTCATGCACTTAGATGGCACCTACTATACAATATTTTTCTCCTCGATGGCACGTGAATAGTGCATGTACTCAACAATGGAACACGGGATGGTAGCCATGACATGGTCAACCCTTTTTTGGAGAGAGTACATACTAAATAACATTGATGTGTCCCAATCACGAGGATAAACTTTTGCTTACAAGCCGCCTGCCCACGTATAGAACCGCCTCGCGCTGGCCAATTCCTCTCCAAACACCTAGGGAGGCGGTTGAACCGAACAAGTCTAACTTGCTCCAATTTAACCCTCATGTTTGGATACTTTAGGGCTATTTGAGCCCCAACTAGCTCAAACTAACTCTAACCCATGGATCAAATAGGGCCATAGTTTGGATGAGTCTCCATAATGGGGAGACACACTAACTGCGATGATATGGATCGTTCCATCTATGAAGAACACGTGGGACTAGAACTACGAGACGGACATGTACCCAGGAGTGGACGTACGAACCTGAGTATGTAGCGTAGTAAGTGAGTTCGAAAGGCACAAATAGTATGAACATGCATGGCATATAGGCATTTGTCTCTTACTACGTACCACTAAATGTTGTACATGCAATGCACGGTGATGTTATGGACTACGTGCCTAAGTACTCTACTACTACTACTATATTAATTGGAGGCACATATTAGCTTTTATATTTGTTTACGTGTATGTCCTGAGACCTTCCAACTAGACGTGTCTTTCTCTCCAGGTCGCACTTCATATCGTTCATACCACTAGTACTACTACGTGTGGTCTCCAGCCCAGAAGTGGAAGAAGTGGTGATGCTCTACCATGTTGTTCATGTCCCACTCCTTTCACTGACGCGTGGGACATATAGCACGTGTCGTGTTTGGCACTCCTTCGTCGTAAGAGTTGAAATGCTAGCATTCATCAGAAATAAAAAAATAAAAATAAATCAGCAGTGACACTATACCACGTGGTTTCCTTGCTCCTCGATATCGGAAAGAATACTTCCGTTCGCCAACATGTGGGACGTCGACCATCCTGGTCCACTTGCCATGCATGCAGAACTCCAAGGGAGAGTCACCCCGGTTATCGCACCACAGTAATAATGGCTAATGAGGCGTTAAATTCACTGTTCAAGATATCTTCCGATATTCGGATAAATCGGCCGATTTACCGCTTACCGTTGTGTGACCGATAAGATAATTCGGCCGATAAATCAGCCGATATGGCGATAAATTGGACGATATGCCGATAAACTGGCCGATTTACCCCTTATCATGGGTTGGCCAATAAGTTCCCGATAAGAGATATCCCCAACATTGGTTAAATTACATGCCCAACCTTTCCCACTATGAAGTTGCTCGGACGAAGGAACCATCATGACTTCGTTGAATTTCGCTACTTGAAAAAAACTACTGTACCAGAAGTACTGCTAGCTACTGTACCAGCAGTACTGCTAGCTCCAATAGAGGCCTCCTTTCGTTCATAGGATAGGAATTTTATAGGAATATGAAAATCATAGGAAGTGAGATACATGCATCTCAATTCCTATAGAGAAAGAGATGCCATTTGATGCATAGGATAGGAATTTTTCCATTGAGTCTAGGCTAATGTACTGGTAATTTGCTCTAAAAACTATAATAGTAACTAGTAGTACTGGTACATGCTCGTACTCAGACGCAGACACATACACACTAATTACTAGTACTACTACTCCTCACATGCTGGCCAGATGCCGTCGTTCTCCTTCCCGGCTTTGTCAGCGACACCCCACCGTGCTTGGATCTCCGCCGACCTCTTTGCAGCAGCGCATGCGTCCTCTTCTTTCTTGCGGCAGCGGGCCTCTCTTTTCTAGAGTGCTTTCTGACTTTTCCGCTCCCTCTGTGCGGCTTTGGCCGCCTCTTGCTCTACCGCCCATTCGGCCTTGGCAGCTTCAAATTCCGCCCACATAGGTGTGAGGTCGCGAGCGGCGATGAACTCGGCACGACGGGATTCCATCACTTCCCTACCATTTTGTGTGCAGTCGTGGGCAGCGAGGAACTCGGCGCGGCGGGATGCCATTGCTTCCTTACTGGTTAGTGTGTGGCGTGGTGGCATGAACAACGCTTGGTGAGAGCTCTGGGGTGGAGTGGTCGGACAACCATAGAGTGCATTGGTTTGTCAAGAGCTCAAGGACAGAAGATGAAGGAAATTTGGGTTCCCCTTCAATCCTGGTCATTTATTACCGAGTAAAATGCATTGGCGGTCATCGAACTTGTCTTGATAGCTCACTTTGATCATTGTATGCGAGATATGGTGATTATACGACCACTGGCTCAGCGTATAGCTCCGTATTTGTCTGGTTGACCAGTCAAACAGTCCACGTGCGCCTCATCAGCTCATGTTCTTTATCTATCAATCTATGTAGGCCTACCTATCAGTGGAGAAAGAAATAAATACCAAAATTATGCGTATGTGAGGAATCAAACCACAGACTCGTCGCTGCAACGCACACTAGTCAGCCAAATGAAAATGAAATACTTTGTGTTAAATGCACAAATGGATTTTTTTATATTATACGTGATGCACACATTAGCGCACACTGTCCATAGAGGCAAGTAGCATGTATGCGTGCAGACACTCACGCTCACGCTGTCAAACCATGCTAATACATGCATGTCGCCCTCTCAATCGAAGTCCTATTGCGCAACACAAATGGCGAGCCCATCACCTGCGCGCCCCGGCGGTGCCTGACATTACTGTTTAGATGTTTGATGGAGGCCTCCGCGAACGCCGAGCATGTATTCACCTGGCTCAACACCAACGGTCATACTCGGGAGCGCCTTGCTCATGTATATCATCCATCACAATGACAATCTTTAAAACAGCCTAGCTAGAGAGGGTACTATGGTACGGAGTATGTAGTATCGTAAGCGACCGATCATAGTGCCACTGCACACGAGTGTGTGTCTGATCGATTCGTCCATTGTTTGTAAGTTATGCATGGTTGTGTGGTGTCTAATGGTGGTCCTCGAAGGCTACCTGGTGACAAGAGCGGTTGCACGGACGCCTGGTTGTCAATACGTGCCGCATACGCTTCAAAGGCTCGTCATCCATGAGTTCACATTTTACCACCACGCCAGCTGATACGTCTCCAACGTATCTATAATTTTTGATTGTTCCATGCTATTATATTATCTGTTTTGAATGATTATGGTCTTTATTATACACTTCTATATCATTTTTGGGACTAACCTATTAACCGGAGGACCAGCCCATATTGCTGTTTTATTGCCTTTTTCAGTATTTCAAAGAAAAGGAATATCAAACGGAGTTCAAACGGAATGAAACCTTCGGCAACGTGATTTTTTAGAAGATTATCATCCTGGAGACTTGGAGTTCACGTCAGAAGATACTCGAGGAGCCCAGGAGATAGGGGGGCATGCCCCCCTTACAGGGTGGCGCCCCCCTGTCTCATGGGCCCCTCGAGCACCCCCCCGACCGACTTATTTCGCCTATATAGTCCCACGTACCCTAAAAACATCCACGGAGAAGATAGATCGGGAGTTCCACCACTGCAAGCCTCTGTAGCCACCAAAAACCTCTCAGGAGCCCTTCCCGGCACCCAGCCAGAGGGGGATCCATCACTGGTGGCCATCTTCATCATCCCGGCGCTCTCCATGACCAGGAGGGAGTAGTTCACCCTCGGGGCTGACGGTAATGTACCAGTAGCTATGTGTTTGATCTCTCTCTCTCTCTCTCTCGTGTTCTCTCTCGTGTTCCCTCTATGGCATGATCTTGATGTATCCCGAGCTTTGCGATTGTAGTTGGATCTTTTGATGTTTCTCCCCCTCTACTCTCTTGTGATGAATTGAGTTTCCCATTTGAAGTTATCTTATCGGATTGAGTCTTTTATGAGAACACTTGATGTATGTCTTGCTGTGCTTATCTGTGGTGACAATGGGATATCATGTGCCTCTTGATGTATGTTTTGGTGACCAACTTGCGGGTTCCACCCATGAACCTATGCATAGGGGTTGGCACACGTTCTTGACTCTCTGGTAGAAACTTTGGGGCACTCTTTGAAGTACTTTGTGTTGGTTGAATAGATGAATCTGAGATTGTGTGATGCATATCGTGTAATCATGCCCACAGATACTTGAAGTGACAATGGAGTATCTAGGTGACATTAGGGTTTTGGTTGATTTGTGTCTTAAGGTGTTATTCTAGTACGAACTCTTGCATAGGTTGATCCGAAAGAATAAATTTGAGGTGGTTTCATACCCTACCATAATCTCTTCGTTCATTCTCCGTTATTAGTGTGTTTGGTGTGACTCTTTGTTGCATGTTGAGGGATTGTTATATGATCTATCTATGTTATTATTGTTGAGAGAACTTGCACTAGTGGAAGTATGAACCCTAGGCCTTGTTTCCTATCATTGCGATACCGTTTAAGCTCACTTTTACCACTTGTTACCTTGCTGTTTTTATAATTTCAGATTATAAATACCTTTATCTACTATCTAGTTTGCACTTGTATCACCATCTCTTCGCCGAACTAGTACACCTATACAATTTACCATTGTATTGGGTGTGTTGGGGACACAAGAGACTCTTTGTTATTTGGTTGCAGGGTTGTTTGAGAGAGACCATCTTCATCCTACGCCTCCTACAGATTGATAAACCTTAGGTCATCCACTTGAGGGAAATTTGCTACTGTCCTACAAACCTGTGCACTTGCAGGCCCAACAACGTCTACAAGAAGAAGGTTGTGTAGTAGACATCAAGCTCTCTTCTGGCACCGTTGCCGGGGAGGCTAGGTAAACGGTACTCACACCCCGTCAACTAAGCTCTTTTCTGGCGCCATTGCCGGGGAGGTTAGCGCTTGAAGGTATATCTTTAGATCTTGCAATCGAATCTTTTTGTTTCTTGTTTTATCACTAGTTTAGTTTATAAAAGAAAACTACAAAAAAATGGAGTTAAGTTTGTCTCATACGCTTCGTCTTCTTAGTATCTTTCGTGAGTTTGATGGAAAGGAAAATTGTGCTCAAGTGCTAGAAGAAGAGTGCATTAAAATGTTTGGTACTGAATTTTGAATGATGAGCATGATTGTAATGTTATTAGTATAAACTCCTTGAATATCCATAGTATTAATGATGATTGCACTAGTTATGATGAAAATGTCTCCTATAAGCATGTTGATTTGTGTGGAGTAACTTGGACTTGCATGGACACACCAAATAGAGAAAATAGATATTGCAAGAGGCATAAGTATTTAGGAACTAAGAGGTTGCAAGAAAGGCTAGATAAGAGTGCGGAGAATTTAAGATATCTTTCCCGTTGTGAATTTTGCAATAAACAAGATCATTTACACCTCCAATGCAAATTGTTTCATGATCGGATTGTGTCCAAAAATTGTGATGATTTGATCTCCCCTTCTCATTACAATGAACTTAGATTGCTTTTGGGTTGTGAAGAGTTGAAACGTTTAACTAAGCCTATTCCAGAATTTAATCTTAGGCATTTGCTTGATATTGATATAGAAAAGATTTATATGTTTTGTGCGGTGAATTGCATTGAAAATCCTTATATTGCCAATTACCTAAAGAAAAGAAAGCAAATAGAAGATTAAGAGAATACTAATGAAAGGGAAGAGACTTCCCAACCTCCTCCTATTATTTCTTATGATGATTCAGGTAATGAGGAGGAGCTTTCTATTCAACCAATCCCATCAATAAAGAAGGTTGAACCCACACATAATGTGAAGAAGAAAAGGAAGAGAAGGGGCACCAAAGGTAAAAAGGTATCCCTCCCAAATTATGTTGCTCCTACTACTCATTGTGATGATGATATTTGCTTTACTATTGGTGCTATCCATATTTCTAATGATGAGAGTGATTATGCTTATGATATGAAAGGGCCCAAGCTTGGGGAAGCTATGTTTGATGAGTATGAAATATTTGAGAATATATTTGCTGAAATTAATGTTTGTCCCAAGCTTGGGGATGCTACGTTTAATGAAGATGCTATTTTTAGCATCAAAAGTTTTGATATGCAAAGTTGTTAGGATGATAGCATGCCTCCTACCTATGATGATTATATTGATGAAAGTGGGTTCAGAAGAGTGTCAACTTTAGGAAGTAGTGATCCCACTATTTTGGAGGATGTTGAATCTATTTGTGATGAATATGAAAGTGGATTTGGAAGAGTGTCAACTTTATTTAGTGATTCCACTATCTTGGGAGAGGTTTCAATCGATTATGATGAGAACGAAGTTGCTACTTATGATGATTATTGTGATGAAACTTATGGTATAAAAAGTAGTGATGATTATATTTACAAAAATTGTCATGATTATGATTACCCTTTTTCTGAACATTACTCTTTTAATGTGGAAACAATTTTTAGTGTTCAAATCTTTTATGATGCTCCCACTACTATTCATGAGAAGAAATTTGCTTATGTGGAGAGTAATAAACTTTCTATGCTAGTAGATCATGAAAAGAATGCTTTAGGTGCTGGTTATATTGTTTAATTAATTCATGATGCTACTGAAAATTATTATGAGGGAGGAACATATGCTTGTAGGAGTTGCAATAATGTCAAGTTTCCTCTCCATGTGCTTAAAATTTTGAAGTTATGCTTGTTTCACCTTCCTATGCTAGTTGATTATTGTTCCCATAAGTTGTTTGCTCACAAAATCTCTATGCATAGGAAGTGGGTTAGACTTAAATGTGCTAGTCATATTCTTCATGATGCTCTCTTTTTGTTTCAATTCTTATCTTTTGTGTGAGCATCATTGTCATCATCATGCCTAGCTAGAGAGGCATTAAAGAAAAGCGCTTGTTGGGAGACAACCCAATATTTACCCTTACTGTTTTTGTGTGTACACATGATTATGCTACTGTAGTAATCATGTTTTATAGATTTTGTTTCAATAAAGTGCCAAGTAGAGCCTTTGGGAAGACTTGGGTGAAATCTATATGATCTTGCTGTGAAAAACAGAAACTTTTGTGCTCACAAGATAAGATGCCATTTTTTACCAGAGAGTGATTTTAGGTTGATTCTTTTTGCAGATGATTAATATACAAATTCCTCAGGTCGAGCAATTTATTTTATATTTTTGGGGGTTCCAGAAGTATAAGTTCGATACAGATTACTACAGACTGTTCTGTTTTTCACAGATTCTGTTTTCTATGTGTTGTTTGCTTATTTTGATGCATCTATGGCTAGTATTAAATGGTATGAACCATAGAGAAGTTAGAATACAGTATACATTACACCAATATGAATTTAGAATGAGTTCATTACAGTACCTAAGTGGTGGTTTTATTTTCTTATACTAATGGAGCTTACGAGTTTTGTGTTAAGTTTTGTGTGGTTGAAGTTTTCTAGTTTTGGGTAAAGATTCGATGGACTATGGAATAAGGAGTGGCAAGAGCCTAAGCTTGGGGATGCCCAAGGCACCCCAAGGTAATATTCAAGGACAACCAAGAGCCTAAGCTTGGGGATGCCCCGGATGGCATCCCCTCTTTCGTCTTCGTTCATCGGTAACTTTACTTGGAGCTATATTTTTATTCGCCACATGATATGTGATTTGCTTGGAGCGTCATTATATATTGTTAGTATTTTCTTTCTGTTATTTAGATTAATGCTTTGCATCTTTAGTTTCAATAAAAAAGTCAAGGATAGCCTTTGTCATGCTTATTTTGCTAGTATACATGTTGCTGTTTGAAAACGGAAAATTTACCGCTGTTGCAAAAATTCCCTAGAAAAGTCAGAGAGTGGGATAACGTTGAATATTTTTGCATATTAAGCCCTGATAAATTTATTACAGTGGTAATTTTAGTTCATAATTTTTGGAGTCAAGGAAGTATTGTTACTCTTGCATTCTTTACAGACTGTACTGTTTTGGCAGATTGCTGTTATGTTTGCATTGTCTGCATATGCTTGCTTGTTTAATGATTCTATTTGTGGATAGGAGTATTAAATATGCAGAGACAATTAGTATGAAATGTTGAATAATAATTTTAGTGATTTGTTACAGTAGAGAGGGATAAGGTTTTGCATTGGTTTATACTAACCGATCTCACGAGTTCTTGTTGAGTTTGTTGTGAATGAAGCTTTTGATAAAAAGAAGAGAAACCATGATATGAAAGGAATTAAGGAGACATAAAAGCTCAAGCTTGGGGATGACCAAGGCACCCCAAGATAATATTTCAAGAAGTCTTAAGCATCTAAGCTTGGGGATGCCCCGGTAGGCATCCCACCTCTCTTCTTCGACAACTATCGGTTAGTATGAGTTGAGCCTAAGTTTTTGCTTCTTCACATGAGTTGTGCTATCCTTGCATTGTCATTTTATTTTGTTTTTCTTGCTGCTTGAATACAATACCAAGATCTGAAATTCTTTATTGAGAGAGAGTCTTCGCATAGTTGCATAATTATTTAGCTACTCTTTGATCTTCACTTATATCTTTCGGAGTAGTTTGCTCTAGTACTTCACTTATATCTTTTAGAGCACGGCGGTGGTTATATTTTGAAGAAATTGCTAGTCTTTCATGCTTTATATTATTTTGAGAGTCTTAAACAGCATGGTAATTTTAATGGAAACTATCATAGGAAGTGAATTGGATGCTATGATCAATATGTTGCTTGATAATTGTTTTGAGATATAAAGGTAGTAATGTTAGAGTCATGCTAGTGGGTAATTATGAAATTGAGAAATACTTTTGTTGAAGTTGGCAAGTCCCGTAGCATGCACGTATGGTAAAAGTTGTGTGACAATTTTTTTGCATGAGGTGCTCTTTTGATTGTCTTCCTTATGAGTGGCAGTCGGGGATGAGCGATGGTCTTTTCCTACCAATCTATCCCTCTTGGGGCATGCGTAGTACTACTTTGCTTCGAGGGCTAAGTAGACTTTTACAATAAGTATATGAGTTCTTTATGACTAATGTGAGTCCATGGATATGCGCACACTCGTCCTTTCCACTTTGCTAGCCTCTCTTATTACCGTGCAACTTTCGCCGGTATTGAACCCATTATTTACCTTCCTCAAAACAGCCACCATACCTACCTATTATGGCATTTCCATTGCCATTTCGAGATATATTGCCATGCAACTTTCCACCGTTCCGTTATTATGACACGCATCATCATTGTCATATTCCTCTTTGCATGATCATGTAGTTGACATCGTATTCGTGGCAAGGCCACCTTCATAATTTTCATACATGTCGCTCTTGATTCATTGCATATCCCGGTACACCGCCGGAGGCATTCATATAGAGGCATATCTTGTTCTAGCTTTGAGTTGTAAGTCTTGAGTTATAAATCAATAAAAGTGTGACGATCTTCATTATTAGAGCATTGTCCCAGTGAGGAAAGAATGATGAAGACTATGATTCCCCCACAAGTCTGGATGAGACTTCGGACTTTATAAAAATAAAAGAGGCCAAAGGAGCCCACCAAAAATTAAAAAAGAAGAAAGAAAAAAAAAGAAAAAAAGAGAAATAAAAAGAGAGAAGGGACAATTGCTACTATCTCTTTTTCCACACTTGTCCTTCAAAATAGCACCATGATCTTCATGATAGAGAGTCTCATATGTTGTCACTTTCATATACTAGTGGGAATTTTTCATTATAGAACTTGGCTTGTATATTCCAATGATGGGCTCCCTCAAAGTGCCCTAGGTCTTCATGAGCAAGCAAGTTGGATGCACACCCACTTAGTCTCTTTTGTCGAGATTTCATATATTTATAGCTCTAGTGCATCTGTTGCATGGCAATCCCTACTCACTCACATTGATATATATTGATGGGCATCTCAATAGCCCATTGATACGCCTAGTTGATGTGAGACTATCTTCTCCCTCTTTTTGTCCTCACAACCACCACCATTTAGCAGCATCGTGCTATGTCCATGGCTGACGCTCATGTATTGCGTAAGAGTTGAAAAAGCTGAAGCGCGTTAAAAAGTATGAAACAATTGCTCGACTCGTCATCAGGGTTGTGCATGATGGGAGTATTTTGTGTAATGAAAATGGAGCATGGCCTAACTATATGATTTTGTAGGGATAAGCTTTCTTTGGCTGTGCTATTTTGATAGGACATGATTATTTGTTAGTATGCTTTGAAGCATTATTATTTTTATGTTTTATAAGCTTTTATCTTGAATCATTTGGATCTGAACATTCATGCCACAATAAAGAGAAATTACTTTGAGAATCATTCTAGGTAGCATTCCACATCAAAAATTCTGTTTTTATCATTTACCTACTCGAGGAGGAGTAGTAATTAAGCTTGGGGATGCTTGATACGTCTCCAGCGTATCTATAATTTTTTATCATTCCATGCTATTATATTATATGTTTTGAATGATTATGGGTTTTATTATACACTTTTATATCATTTTTGGGACTAACCTATTAACCGGAGGCCCAGCTCATATTGCTGTTTTATTGCCTGTTTCAGTATTTCGAAGAAAAGGAATATCAAACGGAGTCCAAATGGAATGAAACCTTCGGCAACGTGATTTTTTGGAAGATTATAATCCTGGAGACTTGGAGTTCACGTCCGAAGATACTCGAGGAGCCCAGGATATAGGGGGCACGCCCCCCTTACAAGGTGGCGGCCCCCTATCTCGTGGGCCCCTTGAGCACCCCCCCTGACCGACTTCTTTCGCCTATATAGTCCCACGTACCCTAAAAACATCCACAGAGAAGATAGATCGGGAGTTTCGCCGCTGCAAGCCTCTGTAGCCACCAAAAACATCTCGGGATCCCTTCCCGGCACCTTGCCGGAGGGGGGATCCATCACCGGTGGCCATCTTCATCATCCCGGTGCTCTCCATGACGAGGAGGGAGTAGTTCACCCTCGGGGCTGAGGATAATGTACCAGTAGCTATGTGTTTGATCTCTCTCTCTCTCGTGTTCTCTCTTCTGTTCCCTCTATGGAACAATCTTGATGTATCCCGAGCTTTGCTATTGTAGTTAGATCTTATGATGTTTCTCCCCTTCTACTCTCTTGTGATGAATTGAGTTTCCCCTTTGAAGTTATCTTATCGGCTAGAGTCTTTTATGAGAACACTTGATGTATGTATTGCCGTGCTTATCTGTGGTGACAATGGGATATCATGTGCCTCTTGATGTATGTTTTGGCGACCAACTTGCGGGTTCCGCCCATGAACCTATGCATAGGGGTTGGCACACGTTCTTGACTCTCTGGTAGAAACTTTGGGGCACTCTTTGAAGTACTTTGTGTTGGTTGAATAGATGAATCTGAAAATGTGTGATGCATATCGTATAATCATGCCCACGGATACTTGAAGTGACAATGGAGTATCTAGGTGACATTAGGGTTTTGGTTGATTTGTGTCTTAAGGTGTTATTCTAGTACGAACTCTTGCATAGATTGATCTGAAAGAATAACTTTGAGGTGGTTTCGTACCCTACCATAATATCTTCGTTCGTTCTCTGCTATTAGTGTCTTTGGAGTGACTCTTTGTTGCATGTTGAGGGATTGTTATATGATCTATCTATGTTATTATTGTTGAGAGAACTTGCACTAGTGAAAGTATGAACCCTAGGCCTTGTTTCCTATCATTGCAATACCGTTTACGCTCACTTTTACCACTTGTTACCTTGCTGTTTTTATAATTTCAGATTACAAATACCTTTATCTACTATCTATTTTGCACTTGTATCACCATCTCTTCGCCGAACTAGTGCACCTATACAATTTACCATTGTATTGGGTGTGTTGGGGACACAAGGGACTCTTTGTTATTTGGTTGCAGGGTTGTTTGAGAGAGACCATCTTCATCCTACGCCTCCTACGAATTGATAAACCTTAGGTCATCCACTTGAGGGAAATTTGCTACTGTCCTACAAACATGTGCACTTGCAGGCCCAACAGTGTCTACAAGAAGAAGGTTGTGTAGTAGACATCACCAGCCTCTGACCGCCCTAGCCTACAGAAACCCCTTCCATCGCTAGCGCGCGCTTCCCGCCTGAAACGGTCACCGTCTCTCCAGAACATCAATGTCGCATTCATCGGACTTAACTGCAGGTGCAGTTAGTGTGTCACTGACATGCGGGCCAGATGCCCGTTGGGCCCGCAAGTCAGTAACCCAATGCACCTGTAGTTATGTCACTGAAGCAGCGTCCTCATTCACGCCCGACGAACCTACTCCGGCGCCAGCCGTCCATTTGTCTGCCGTGGCTCATTGCCATTCGCCCCCTATATTAACTTGAGCCCCAGCTCCCATCCATAGCCAAAGACCCACACTCATTCTCCTCCGGTCCCTTCCTTCTACCGGACTACTCCAGCCATGGCCTCCTGGCGCTCCAAAGCTCCCTTGGACGTACTGTCGCAGGAGCAGATGAAGGATATCGGCGGCTCCGCTCCGGGCGTGCTCCAAAGCTCTCTTCGACGTACTGTTGCAGGATCAGACGAAGGAGATCGCCAGCTCCCCTAGGCCGCCCTTCGTCGCCACGACCATGAAGCCGGCACACGTACGCGGGCGCAGCCAGCAGCGAGGAAGAGTAGTACACGGTAGGTCACCGCCGCTCTGGTCCCAGGAAGGCCACCGCTACTCCACTCAGTTGACGCCAAGCTTGGTGGGGTAAACATCGGTGGCCGATTAACCACTTGACGGCAACGTGGAGGTAGAAATCTTCAGAACCTTGTGCTCCGAAGGAGGAGGTTATCAATGCGGATGAGGAGGAGGCAAAGGCAATGGTCGGCTCTCTCAGGTTCATGGCCGGACATGGTGGTCGAGCGCCGGCGATTGTTTAGATTAGGTTTACAGTATGATTTAGTATGGTTTGTGCGAAATATGTAATGAATTTCGTCCAGTTTGTAGGAAAAGTTTTTGAAATGTAATGAATTTCATCCGGTTAATTTTAAATTTGCTTTGTTTGCACGAATTTCGTCCGGTTAGTTCATATAGTTGTCGAAAGCTAAGCAGGCAGCATCAGATGGCATCCATCAGTGTCCTCGGACAGATGCCAGTCTAAATTTGTGGGCTGGCGCTGGAGATGCCCTAACTATCATGCTATAATCGCTAACAGTGCTCCATTATTTAGCAGGGATCAGTTATCCCTCGATAAAAATTAGATCCGCCATGTTTCACACTACTCCCATGTAAGAGTGTAAACTCTTGCTTACATAAAAATGGAGCAAGTGGACGGCACTGTAGCACGTCATATCACTCAAACTAGCCCACCTAACGCGCGGGAAAGCACTGCCCTCGTCATTTTGTTCTGGATTTCTATTGATCAATCGCACGAAAATGTTACGCTTTGCAAGTTCAAAAGGAAAAGGCGGCACACTTACGACTCGTACGCGTCGCACCCCCGACAGTTCGGCTCACACGCTGAGGCAGTCCTGGATTATGGGGTCCTTGGAGAGTCGGCCTATGTGACATGGGCGTACTAACGGGCCGTGAATATACAAGAACAAAAGGCCTCCTCCCGTGTCCATATGGGACTCTCCTTTGCGTGGACGGCAAGCTTGGCGTCCGGATGAATAGTTTCCTTCCTCTATAAACCGACTTTGTACACCCTTAGTCCCCTCCGGTGCCTATATAAACCAGAGGGTTTAGTCGATAGAGGCAATCACAATCATACATGCTAGACATCTAGGGTTTAGCCATTACGATTTCGAGGTAGATCAACTCTTGTAACCCCTATATTCATCAAAGTCAATCAAGCAGGAAGTACGGTATTACCTCCATTAAGAGGGCCCGAACCTGGGTAAACATCGTGTCCCCTGCCTTCTTGTTAACTTCGATCCTTAGACGCACAGTTTGGGACCCCCTACCCGAGATCTGCCGGTTTTGACACCGGCATTGGTGCTTTCATTGTGCCGTCGACATAAGGATTGATGGCTCGCCTTGTCATCAAAGACATCATCACTTACGGAGAAGCCCTAGCTTTAGGGAAAACCCTCCGGCTTTAGCAACTTCATTATGGGCGCTCTCCCGACCGTTAAGCCTGAAGCAGCCCTACTCATCACGAAAAATCGTCTCCGCGTTGGCCCTAAATACCACAACAAGATGGATCCGGCAGATATATCAGCCTTAAACGGACCGCTAGATCACATCGCCGCCCTGGGGGTCGCAACACACTATGATCCGATTGGGCTTAAACCCAATCAGAGAGAAACCAGATCTCTGTTGATCAACCATCATGTGGCAATCGTGGAAGAACAAGCCGACGATGACTCTTCTCCTATGTTGAGAACAAAGTATGTTCGGGTTTCCGAACCCGAAGAACCGGACTCTCCTCTTCTGGAATACACTTCTTGTCCTTCGAACATTGAATTGGGCATTAAGCCTAAAAGCACACTGGATGCCCCGGAGCCCAGGCCTGTAACCTCGGAAATTCTCCAGAATCCGAATTTCTCAGTGGGTCAGGGTTCGGATTCGATCCCACCCACCCACCACAAGCAATATTCCCCAAGCAACTCCGTTCCTTCGGACATATGCGACTTAATGTATGTGCTGCATCAACCTCAGGAAACAGTCCACCACTTTTGGGCCAGATTCCTACTTGTTAAAAACAAGATCAAGGATTGTTGTGATGACGACGCGATCTCGGTATGTTGCAACAATTGCATGGATGAGGTAATCCTTAATGCCCTCAACCGCCATTGTGTACCGCAGTTTGTCGATTTGGCACACATAGTACAGAAGTACCGCACAATGGAAAGCGCCTGGAAAACCTAGACAGCCCGATGGGAACCGCATGCCTTTGGGCCATCCCCCGGACGGGCAAAGAGGATGCACCCCCACGGAGCATGCAACCATCATCCCGTGGATAAGAAAATTAAACCCATTACGGTGCACAAAACTGTCCTCGAGGAATGGCTTGACAAACCTTGCAAAATTCACATAACAAGCAAATGAAGGTCACGGCGGTCGGCCCATTCAGCTTTTTGATTGGTTTTGCCTCTATCCACTTGGTGAACTTGTCCACAGCGACAAGCAAATGAGTCATGCCGCCACAGGCTGTCTTGAATGGCCCTACCATATCCAGCCCCCAAACAGCAAAGGGCCAAGCTATGGGAATGGTCTTGAGTGCAGAAGCCGGCAAATTTGGCTTGGAGCAGAACTTCTAGCACCCTTGACACTTCTGAACTAGTTCTTTGGCCTCTTCTAGAGAAGCCGACCAAAAGAATCCATGACGGAAAGCCTTGTCCACAAGTGATCTTGAAGCCGCGTGGTGGCTGCATTCGCCTTGGTGGATATCTCTGAGTATTGCTTTGCCCTTGTTCGGTTCCACGCAGCGCTGATAAACCCCGGTGATACTTCGTCGCACCAGCTCTCTGTTGACTATGGTGTAAGTTGTTGCTCGCCTTTTCACTTGTCGGGCTGAGATCTCATTAGTCGACAGCTCCTTGTTCACCAGGAACTTGAGGATTGGCTGGGCCCAAGATGGCGCTGCTATTTCTTCGACTGCCACCATTGCAACTTGTATTAAGGTGGTTGGTCCGGGAGGTAGCGGGTTGGCAGCTGCTTCCGCCTGCTGCGCTGAAGAAGTCCTCGGGCTGACTGCTGATGTCCCTGGGCCGGGCTCTGGAGTCCCGAAGCCGAGTGCGGCTACAGCAGTCCCCGGGCCGCCTGCCGAAGTCCTCGTGTCGGCTTCTAGGGCTCTCAAGTCGGATCTAACTGCTTCGGGAGGGGCCGGCACGAAGATGGAATCTGATTCTGGGGACGGCTTGAAGGATGGCTTGAGAAGGCAGCGTAGGGCGACACCGGCTGGTATTGCTTGTCGGGTGGAGCCAATCCGTGCCAAGCCATCTCCTTGCTCGTTGTCGTTTCTTGGCACGTGGAGGAACTCACACCCGTCGAAGTATCCACTGAGTTGCTGCACGAGGAAGCGGTAGCTTGCCATGTTTAAATCCTTGGCGTCCCAGTCTCCTAACGACTGCTGGACCACCAAGTCGGAGTCACCATAGCACAGGATCCGGCGGATGCTGAGTTCCTTGGCAAGCTGGAGCCCGTGTATGAGTGCCTCGTACTCAGCTACGTTGTTGGAGGCGGCGAAGTGGACTTGCAGCACGTATCTGAGCTTGTCGCCCTTGGGAGAGGTGAGGACGACGCCGGCTCCCAGACCGGTGCGCATTTTTGAACCATCAAAATGCGTCCGCCAACGGGTGGAGTCTGGTGCATGTGGCAAATACTGGGTCTCGGCCCAGTCGACAAGGAAGTTGGCCAGCACTTGTGACTTGATGGCGGTGCGAGGCTGGTAGTAGATGGTGTAGGGGGACAGATCAATAGCCCACTTGGCCACTCGGCCAGATGCATCCCGGCTTCCAATGATCTCAGCAAGCGGAGCCGTGCAGACGACGGTTATTGGGTGCTCTTGAAAGTAAGGGTTCAGCTTCTTGGCGACAAAATGCACGCCGTAGCACATCTTCTGGTAATGTGGGTAGTTTTGCTTGGAGGCGGACAATACTTCGCTCAAAGTAATACATCGGTCTCTGTACCGGCAATGCTCTGTCCTCCTCCTTGCGCTCTACCACCATGACCACGCTGACAACCCGACTGGTGGCTCCGATGTAGAGGAGCATGGGCTCCTTCTCAGTCGGAGCCGCCAGGATAGGTGGGGTTGCCAACATCTTCTTGAGTTGGAGAAATGCTTCGTCCACCTTGTCATTCCACTCGAAAAAAGTGGTCTTCTTCATGAGCTGGTACAGGGGGAGAACCTTCTCGCCCAACTGACTTATCAAAACGGCTGACCGACGCCAGGCAGCCAATGAATTTCTGCATGTCCAGCAGTCGGGTGGGCACCTCCATCTTCTCAATGGCCTTAATCTTCACAGGGTTGCACTCTATGCTGCGCTCTGAGACCAGGAAGCCGAGAAGCTGGCCGGCTGGTACTCCAAAGACGCATTTCTCTGGGTTGAGCTTGATCTGGAATCGGCGCAGGTTCTCAAAGGTTTCCTTGAGGTCTTCTAGTAGCGTGCCACGCTTCTCCGTCTTCACCACCACATCATCCACATAGACATGGGAATTTCTGCCGAGCTTCTTGAGGAGACACTTCTGCATGCAACGCTGAAACATGGCACCGGCATTTCGCAAGTCGAACGTCATGTTCAGGTAACAGAAGGCGCTAAATGGTGTGATGAAGGTGGTCTTCAGCCTGTCGGCCGGGTTCAGCTTTATCTGATGGTAGCCTGAGTATGCTTCCAAGAAACTCAACAGCTTGCATCCGGTTGTGGAGTCTATCACTTGATCAATCCTTGGCAAGGCAAAGGGATCTTTGGGGCAGGCTTTGTTGAGGCTGGTATAGTCAATACACATACGCCACTGCTTATTCTTCTTCAACACTAGGACCAGGTTGGCCAACCATTCTGGAAAGAACACTTCCATGATGAATCCGGCTGCCAGAAGCCGGGCTATCTCTTCTTCGACAACTCTTCTCTTCTCTTCCTACAGGCGGCACAAGGGCTGCCTGCTCGGCTTGACGTCAGGTCGGACATGTAGTTTGTGCTCGGTGAAATCAGTCAGAACACCCGACATGTCTTTGGGAGACCATGTGAAGATGTCCCGATTCTCACGGAGGAAATCGACGAGCTCGCCTTCCTATTTGCTGTCCAAGTTCGCACCTACGACAGTGTGCCTCTCCGGGTGCTCTGGGTCCAAGGGTATCTTCTTCATTTCTTTTGCTGGCTTGAACGAGCCCTCAACCTCTGACTCCTTGGGGGTGGGTGACATTTCCGGCTTCTTGCCTGCTATTGCCACCACCCAGTCTAGGAGCCGCTTCTCAGCCGCAATCACGAGGGACTCAACCAGTTGGCTAGTGTCCGCGGCGCAGGCGTTCAACTTCTTGTAGTCTCCGGCTACGGTTAGGATTCTCTTGGTACTCGACATCTTCATCTTGAGGTAGGCGTAGTGGGGGGCTGCCATGAACTTGGCCAGGGTAGGCCGGCCAAGCAGTGCATGGTAAGGGCTCTCCAGGTCCACCACCTCAAACCAAACTGGCTCACGGCGGAAATGATTCTTGTCTTCGAAGAGGACATCAATCTGAGTTTTGCCGATTGGTGAGAAGGAAAGGCCAGGGACTATGCCATGGAATACGGTCCGACTGGGGAGGAGCTGCTTCTGCTTGATTCCCAACTTCTCCATTGTGTCACGGTACAGAATATTAATGATGCTGCCACCGTCTATCAGTACCCAGGAAAAATGAGTTGTCTGCCTCTCTATTGCGAGGGTAGCCTCCAGGACTAAGGCGTAGGAGCCGGGGGAAGGCATAACTTCCGGGTGGTCAGCCCTACTCCAGCTGATGGGTTTCTCAGACCAGTGCATGAACTCTGGGGTCCTTGAGGCCACTGCTTGCACCTCTTGTTGTTATTGTCGTCTGCTGCGCCAGTCATCGGCCATGCTAGTGAACACGACATAGGCTCCCTGCTCCGCGGGATACTCATCTTGGATGGCGCCGATTGGCCGAGCCGTCGGCTACTGGGGCGGAGGAGGCGGCGGGCCAGCAGGCGGAGGAGGTAGGAGGCCATCTCCCTTAGCAATCCTGGTGAGCCAGTGAAACTTTCTAGTGGTGAGGTTGGACGACTTCGCGCCACTGTGGAACATGCAGGGAGCATCAAGGGTCTGCTCATATGAGAAGACGGGCAACCAATTGGGCTTGCCGCCCTTCTGACGCTTGGGCGCTGGCTGCCCCTCTGGCTGCTGATCCTCGACCATCGCCACCTGCCGGCTATTGGAAGCCGGCTGGGTGGCCTTCCGCTTGTTGTTGCTTGGGGGATGTCTCTGACTGGTGTCACCAGCTGGAGTCCGAGGAGCCTGAGGTGCCACTTTGCCGGATGCATCGACTAAGATCTCTGCCTTCATGGAGGAGTCGGCCGTGGCGTGCTTGTCGGCGATGATCAACAGCTCGTCGAGAGTCGCAGGCTCGTCGCAGAGAAGCCGGTGCTTGAGGAGGGTGCCTTCTCGGCACCCGGCGGTGAAGTACTCGATGGCCTGCACCTCATGCACGCCCTCGCAGGAGTTGTGCAGCTCGGCCCAGCGTGTGAGATAGTCGCAAGTTGATTCGCTGGGCCCCTGGACGCACAAGGAGAGCTGTCGGGGCTTGGGAGGCCGCTTGTACATACTGGTGAATTTGCGGATGAAGGCCTCGGTGAAATCCACCTAGCTGTTGATGCTGCGGGGCTTCAGGCTGTTAAGCCACGTCCGGGCCGTGCCCTGAAGCATGAGCGGGATGTACTTCACGGCAATGCGCTTGTTGCCGTTCGCTATACTGACAGCCATGGAGTAATCAACCAGCCAGTCCTCTAGCTTCACGGAGCCGGTGTATTTGGGCGTATCTCGTGGGAGAATGAACCCTTTGGGGAAGGGCTCTGTCGGTGTTCTGGGAACGAGGGTACCCAGACTTGCGTGCCTGCGGCCTGCAGCGTGGCTCAAGGAGTGGCCCATTGCGGCCCATCTTCGTCAACACAAGTTCAAGACCCTCGCGAGGGGCCAAGCCTCGCGTGGCGGATGACAGGAAGCTTCCTCAGGCATAGCCTCGTCAGGCTGGCTCGCGAGGAGGCGGAGAGTTCAAGGCGGGTTACCTCACGAGGTGCCCGTGATGCAAGCCATGACGACCGAAGCCAGGCGGGCACCAGGCGGGTGCCGGCCTGTGTATTGTCCTTATTTCCTCTTTGTTGCAAAGGGGGCAAGCGCAGGAAAGGGTATCAAGAAAAGGCGACCATTTTGGTGCAACAAGACCAAGACCAGCAGAACGGCAGGATGGAAGTCATCGTGGAGCCCAAGCCGGCATCATCATCAGAGCCTTTGGCAGGCGAGGACCAACTTTAGTCAGGATAAGTGTACTAGATGTTCCCCTTCAAAATGGCCAATTGTTGGCGCCCTTCCCGCTCAATATTTGGGAAGAGGACCAGGGCCTCGCTCTGTAAATAGGACTAGCCACTCTCAAGGCAGGGGGTCGACCAAGCGAACCTTAGCCAGAACCACCAACACAAGAACTCCTCCCCTCGCGAGGCAGTTCTTCCTTTGTATTGTTCATCATCAGCCCCTGAGGCAATCCACCACACCACAAACTAGAGTAGGGTATTACACCACAATGGTGGCCCGAACTAGTATAATCCTTGTGTCCCTTGTGTTATCTTCGTGTATCCTAGATCCTTTGTGAGGCGACGATACGTGAGCCGGTAGGGGGAGTGATCTCCGCGCGCACCCCAGAGTTCGAACCTTAAGGGTCTGCCGGAACCCGAAATCCGACATTTGGCGCGCCAGGTAGGGGTGCGCCGGAATCCGCCTTCCGTCGTCTTGTGTTTCACCGTCCGTCGCATCCATGTCTGACGCTCGTCGAGCCCGCGCCGAACGCCGGGCTTCCCTCGCGGCCGATGTCGCCCAGACGGTCCCTGTCGGAGGGCCTCCCCGTCGTTCCCCGTCGCCTACCGTCCACACCGCCACCGGCCCGGGAACGAGCAGCAGGCGTCGTCTCTGCATCCCTCGGTGCGGCAGGAAGGCCGCACCGCCACCCCGTCGTTGACTCTAGCCGGTTCGTCGTCCCATGCCCATCGCGCCTCCGCGGACGCGCACGCTGCGCTGCTCCTAGCACGAGAGCTCCTGCACTACCGTCCCGTCGACGACCTCTATGATGAGTGGCTCGCCCGCATCACCGAGCTCGTCAGCGCCGCTGGGGGCTCCCCTGCACCATCCCTCTCGCTGCACCGCCCCCCGCCCTGCGCGGGCAACGCAGCTCCGGAGGCGCCTCAGCCACCTCCCCCTCTAGAAAGCACCCTGGCCCCAAGGCGCGTGGCCCCTGGACGGAACCCGCTCCGTCCGGCGCCCGTGCAGCAAGAGAAGAGCTGCCAAGAGATCCCTCGTCCTCAAGAAGCTGCCCGTGTGCTCCCCGCACCAGCACGTCATGACCGTGCTTCTGCTCCAGCGCGCTAAGATCCCGCGCTGCTCCTGGCGGCGGCACGCGGAGACCTCCAAGATCAAGCTCTTCATCAGCAAAGGCCTTCAGTGGCCACTACAGGTTGCCGTGCCTTCACCGCCGAGCTGCGTAGCGTGGCCTGGCCAGGCAAGTTCAAGCCAGATCTGCCCCCGCGCTACAGCAGCACGGCTGACCCTGCGGAGTTCCTACAGCTCTACGAGCTGGGCATCGAAGCCACCAACGGGACGAGAATGTCATGGCGAACTGGTTTCCCATGGCGCTCAAGGACGGAGCCCGCACCTGACTCCTAAACCTGGCTCCTGGCACGATTTCCTCCTGGGACGAGATGCGCACTCGCTTCATCGCCAACTTCCAAGGCACTCGCGACCGGCCCCCGGCCATGAGCGACCTGCGCCGCATCAAGCAGCAGCTAGGAGAGACCCTGCAAAAGTACATCCAGCGCTTCAACAACGCTTGCCTCAAGATCCCCAGGGTGACTGAGGAGGCCATCATCTCAGCCTTCTCTGACGGCGTGCGTGACATCAAGATGAAAGAGGAGCTAGCAATCCATGAAGACCTGTGCACATCCGTGGAGCTGTTCAACTTGGCGACCAAGTGCTCCAGGGCTGAGGAAGGGCGCTGAAACTGCAAATATCCCTAGGTGGTTTTGGTAATTCATAACAACATATAGCTCATTGAGCTAATGCTATTCCAAGACTATTATTTCAGGAAAGCTCAATGAATGGCATGGCATGGATGATGAAAGTGGATCCCTCAAAATACTAAGGACAAAGGATTGGCTCAAGCTCAAAACTTCAAGACTCTTCATTTTACATTTTAGTGATCCAAGATCACATTGAGTCTATAGGAAAAGCCAATACTATCAAGAAGGGATGAGATGTTGCTTAATGAGCATCTTGCTTCATGTGCTTAGTGATATGCTCCAAAACCCTCAACTACTTTCCCACATCCACAAATGACCTAAACCTAAAGCCAAAATCGGTCACATCGATTCTTCCAATCCGGCGCCACCGATTCCAAAAGTCATAGCCACTGCCACAAACCCTAAGCAAATCAGTCTTACCGATAGGGATCTCGGTCTCACCGAGATGGGGTTGCAATCTCTCTGTTTCCCTTCGTAACTTTTCGGTCTAACCGAAGTGAGCGATCGGTCCCACCGAGATTGCAATGTAAACTCTCTGTTTCCTTTTTGTAACATTTCGGTCTCACCGAAAAGAGCAAATCGGTCCCACCGAGTTTACCTGACCAACTCTCTGGTTAGCTAATTACCAAAATCGGTCTCACCGAGTTTGTGTAATCGGTCTCACCGAGATTACGTTATGCCCTAACCCTAACCGAATCGGTCTCACCGAGATGCATGTCAGTCCCACGAAAATCACTAACGGTCACTAGGTTTACTAAATCGGTCCGACCGAGTTTAACGATTCGGTCCCACCGAGTTTGGTAGATTGTGTGTAACGGTTAGATTTTGTGTGGAGGCTATATATACCCCTCCACCTCCTCTTCATTCGTGGAGAGAGCCATCAGACTAAACCTACACTTCTAACTTACCATTTCTGAGAGAGAACCACCTACTCATGTGTTGAGGCCAAGATATTCCATTCCTACCATATGAATCTTGATCTCTAGCCTTCCCCAAGTTGCTTTCCACTCAAACCCTCTTTCCACCAGATCCAAATCCTATGAGAGAGAGTTGAGTGTTGGGGAGACTATCATTTGAAGCACAAGAGCAAGGAGTTCATCATCAACGCACCATTTGTTACTTCTTGGAGAGTGGTGTCTCCTAGATTGGCTAGGTGTCACTTGGGAGCCTCTGACAAGATTGTGGAGTTGAACCAAGGAGTTTGTAACGGCAAGGAGATCGCCTACTTCATGAAGATCTACCGCTAGTGAGGCAAGTCCTTCATGGGCGACGGCCATGGTCGGATAGACAAGGTTGCTTCTTCGTGGACCCTTCTTGGGTGGAGCCCTCCGTGGACTCGCGCAGCCGTTACCCTTCGTGGGTTGAAGTCTCCATCAACGTGGATGTATGATAGCACCACCTATCGGAACCACGCCAAAAACATCCATGTCTCCAATTGCGTTTGAATCCTCCAAACCCTTCCCTTTACTTTCTTGCAAGTTGCATGCTTTAATTTCCGCTGCCTATATACTCTTTGCATGCTTGCTTGAATTGTGTGATGATTGCTTGACTTGTCCTAAAATAGCTAAAATCTGTCAAACTCTAAAATTGGGAAAAGGTTAAGTTTTTAATTGGTCAAGTAGTCTAATCACCCCCCTTAGACTTACTTCAAGGTCCTACAAGTGGTATCAGAGCTTTGGTCTCCATTTGCTTTGATTTCCATAGCTTTTGGTGGTCATAGCCTTGGTTTCACAACCTCGGAGAGTATGGCGTCTAGCGAGGGAAATTATCACCATAGAGGTCCGTGCTTTGATGGTGCTAATTTTGCTAGTTGGAAGCATAAGATGAAAATGCATATTCTCGGACATAACCCCGCCATTTGGGCAATTATTTGTATTGGCTTGCAAGGTGAATTCTTTGATGGGAGAGAACTGAACCGTGAAGCGAATGCAGAAGAATTGAAGATGCTGCAATACAACGCTCAAGCTTGTGATATCATCTTCAACGGGTTGTGCCCCGAAGAGTTCAACAAAATCAGCCGTCTTGAGAATGCAAAGGAAATTTGGGATACTTTGATTGATATGCATGAAGGTACCGAATCCGTCAAGGAATCCAAGTTGTATGTGCTCCAAAGTCAGCTTGACAAGTTCAAAATGAAGGATGGTGAAGGTGTCGCTGAAATGTACTCTAGGCTTGCACTTATCACAAATGAGATTGCCGGCTTAGGGAGTGAAGAGATGACCGACAAATTCATCATCAAGAAGATCCTAAGAGCATTCGATGGAAAGTATGATACTATGTGCACATTGATCCAAATGATGCCAAACTACAAAAATCTCAAGCCAACAGAAGTCATTGGAAGAATTGTTGCTCATGAGATGTCACTCAAGGATAAGGAGGAACTTCACAACAAGTCAAGTGGTGCTTACAAAGCCTCAAGTGAAGCCCCCACATCATCAAGTGAGAAACAAACCTTCAATGAACAATTGAGCTTAATGGTGAAGAACTTCAACAAATTCTACAAGAGTAGAAGCAAAGAAAGAAGCTCCAAGTCAAGGTCTTATCATGACAAGAGATCTTCTAGTCGAGAGCGAAATTGCTACAATTGTGGGAATCTTGGACACTACTCCAATGAGTGTGCGACACCCTACAAAGGAAGAGAAGACTCTCCAAAAAGAAGAAGCAAAAGAGAAGATTCACCACCAAGAGAGAGGAGGAGTAGAGATGTTCGTTATGAACAAAGACCCTCACGGAGAAGCAAGGATTCGGAAAGGAAGGACAAGTCATCAAAGAGCTACACAAAACGAAGACATCAAGCTCATGTTGGTGAATGGGTTTCCGGCTCCGACTCCGACAATCACTCCGAGAGAAGCTATCACTCCGACTCCGAACATACTCAAGATGAAGGTGTTGCCGCTCTAGCACTTGTGTCAACCAACTCCTACGACATATTTGACTCACCAAATGAAGGAATTGGAAGATGCTTCATGGCCAAAGGTCCAAAGGTAGCACATCCTGAGTATGTTGATTTCAATAGTTATGAAGATGACTTGCTTGTGGATGATGATTTACTTGTTGACAACTCTAGTAATGAATACTATGATGAAACATCAATTAATCATGCTAATCAAACGAATGACAATGATAAGGAGAAAATTGAGCTTCTAACTAAAGAACTAAACACTCTTAAGTTGGCTCATGAAACTATCTTCGAAGATCATCGAGAACTTTTAAGGGCTCATGAGAAGTTACGCTTTGAAAAGCTCAATCTTGAGCAAGAGCATGAGTTCTTAAAGGCAATCAATGATGATCTCCGCAAGAAAAGTTCTTCTTACATTGCCAAACATTTACTCTTGTCTACTTACATGCCTCAAGTCAAGTCTAGTAACAAGTACAAGAAAGATACTTCCTCTAGTAGTAACAATAATAATGTTAAATCCAATGTTGTTGCTTCTAGTAGTTCTCTTGATTCCACTAATGATTCTCTTAGCCAAGTTACAATTGAGCAAGAAAATAGTTTATTGAAGGGAATTATAGAGAAAGGTGTTTACAAGAGCCTTGCCAGGAGTAAGCAATTCGAGGAAATTGTACGCAAGCAAGGAAGGCACCAGAAGAATCAAGGTGTTGGTTTTGAACAAAAGTTCAACGCCAATGGAGTTTAGTGGGAAGAAGATCAATACCCCAAGACAAAGTTTGTTCCTCAACAAGAGAAGTATGATCCTACTTCCTTCAAGGGGAACAAGCTCAAGATGATCTTCCACCACAAGACCACAAGAACAAAGGCAAGGACGAGCTTCAAGAAGATATTGATGCATTTGAAGAAGCACCTAAAGCCTCGTTCAAGTGGGTCCCCAAGACTACGTCAAGTTCTACTTGATCAAGTACAACTACAACTCCAAGGATTCCCATCAAGATGATGTGGATCCCGAAGAAGAAGAACTAGAGAGTTCTTGAGGGTGATTCCACCAACATTCTTCACTCATATCATTTTGGCAAGAACAAGTGCAATCAACTTTCACATCTTGCACTAGTTCAAGGAGTCACAAACCCTCTTGTTGGTAAGGCAAGGGACAAGGTAATCTAATGTTTTCATGGACATCATTTTGTGTGTGCATCACTCTATGTCTATGGATATTCTTGTTTGTTCCTTGTGGGACTAACCCATGTAGGCAAGTTCAAAGTGCAACTCACTCCAAAGGATTGCTCCAAATGATCTACATCAACATTGAGCATCTACATCTTCAACACCTACATGAAGTCATCATCGACAAAACCCAAGGTTAGTTCATCCCTCTAAGGGGGGATCTCACATCTAGGGGGAGCTTAACTCAAAGAATTGAGTCAAAGCAACTCTAATGGTGTGAACACATTAATGCATTATGTAAAAGTGGTAACCCCACTTGAGCTTAAACGATGAGTATGACCTATGATCAAATGTTCTCATTTGACTCCTAAGTCAATATACTCATATATAGATGACCTAGTCATTGCCAATTGTTTGATAGATGCTAGAATTGGTTGTGCATGCTTTGCCACATATTTCATTTGCCATCTTATTGTGTGAGCATGTTGGTGCATATTTTACTCATTCGAGAACATCCACTTGTTGTTTTGGTTGTTTGGTTTCTTTTCTTTGTGCCAAGTGGATGGACAAGAATGCCTAAGAACCTTCTTTAGCTATATATGCTTTTCTTGTCTCAAACTCTATTCATGCTACATCACAAAAATTGATCAAGTCAGATTCGAACCACTCTGCGTGAGGAGCACTCGGAGTCCCCGATTCGTCATAGACTTAAACTTCCGAAACCTCTTTGTGATTCTCGGTCTGACCGATTCCTCCATTTCGGTCCTACCGAGATCATTAAGTTGATCTGAGTTTTCCATCTCGGCGCAACCGATTTGAACTTTTTGGTCTCACCGAGTTGCTATAACTGAACACAGTTATGCATCTCGGTGCCACCGAGTTGTTCTACTTGGTCACACCGACAGGGTCGGGCTATATATAGACACGGGCAAAATTTTGGAAATTTCTCCGAAACCCTTCGCCCGCGCAACAGCTCGCTCTGCCATCGTGGTCTCCGGATCGTCTCCTCGTCACCAGCAACCTCCTGTCGCTGGTCTCCGCTACCGTCAACGGATTTCGTCTCCGCCGTTGCCGCCATAGCAAGTCCACCGCCAAGTTAGGGTATGGACTTGATGTTTGTGCTATCCACATCTGATTCCTAGCACATTTTACTCCTATTGATTCTTGCCACGATTGAAACTCTTCTATCCAGCCAAAGTAGTTCTTAGATTAGATGTGATTCAAATTTTTAGGGTTAGGTTTCCGCCGAAACCATTCGAACCCACCGAGTTGAAAAGCTCGGTATCACCGATTTGGCTTATGCCATTGCACTAGCGACTATCGGTCTGACCGAGAATTACTAATCGGTGCAACTGATTTGAGGACTCTGTGAAACCCTAGCAGTCTCGGTACCATCGAACTGAAACTCGGTCCAACCGAGATCATCAGTTTAGGTTCCAAAACTGCTTCATTATCACCGAGTTTGAAAATCGGTGGATCCTAAATGCTTTCTGTGGAAAACTAAAACTGAACTTTTGAGTCATTCTTTTTGCAAAAACCTCTGCATTTCGTGATGCTCATCTTTTCTATCTCATCTATAACTCTTCACTGGGTTAGCAGTCAGCTTTTGCAGTATGTCTGATCAAAGTGACAGCCAGAACAGGCCAGAAGAGCAGATGGACTTGAGTGAGGGCACTAGTCCCTCAACCTCAGATGAACGGAGCAGAAGTACTCCTAGCAATTTGCCAAAGGCTGCAACTAGGCAAAGGAGGAAAAGAACTTTAGATTCAGAGGATGAAGATTACAAGGCTGAGGAAGATGAGGCTACTTCCAAGAAAGTGGTGCTCAAGAAGGAAATTGGCTCAGCAAAGGATATAAAGCCCCGGCGGCTGCAGTAGTGGCATCAGGCAAGGATGCCTCGGGAGTCGCATGGGCCACGGGGGCTGAGCGCACACCAGCACGCCCCACCTGGCCTCGCGAGGATGACCGGGCAGGGAAGGTTCGAGCCCTGCCACCTCCTTCTCCCATAGTTGGAAGCATAGCCCCAGGCGAAGCCTCAGGGGCCCCCTTCAGCCTTTTTGCCGCAGGCACCGGCCTAGCGAAGGAATATGGACTTCAAGCCTCAGCAACAGGAGTAGGAAGCGAAATGAAAATCAAGAACTTACTGGTCATCGTTCATGGACTCAAGCAGCCTCCAACCGAACTTGAAGTCCGAGAGCCGGCTACTGGGGTCAGCCTCAGGAGACTCGGAAGCAGGAGGCACGTCAGAGGAGTTGAAGCTGGCTTCAGGCCGCCTTGGAGCCAGAGCAGGCCCGCGGGGAACCAGCCCCGTCCTATCCTTCCTCGGACCAGGGGCGAGCTCTCCCCACCTCGCTCGTCGCCGCCCTTGTCATCGTCCGGCATGAGGCGGTGTGCGCGGGACCTGCGCTAGGGGAGGGACTTCCCCGACTCTCCGTCGGTCGCCTTAGAGTCGGACTCCTCTTCCTCCCCCTCTTCTTCCTCCTCCCTGCTGGAGTCGCTGGAAGATACGTTTGTTGGCGAACGTAGTAATTTCAAAAACTTTCCTATGCACACGCAAGATCATGGTGACGCATAGCAACGAGAGGGGAGAGTGTGTCCACGTACCCTCGTAGACCGAAAGCAGAAGCGTTATGACAACGCGGTTGATGTAGTCATACGTCTTCACGATCTGACCGATCCAAGCACCGAACATACGGCACCTCCGACTTCAGCACACGTTCAGCTCGATGACGATCCCCGGACTCCGATCCAGCAGGGTGTCGGGGATGAGTTCCATCAGCATGATGGCGTGGTGACTATGATGATGTTCTACCGACGCAGGGCTTCGCCTAAGCACAGCAACGATATGACCGAGGTGGAATATGGTGGAGGGGGGCACCGCACACGGCTAAGGAATGATCAGGAGGATCAACTTGTGTTTCTAGATGTGCCCCCCTGCCCCCGTATATAAAGGCGGGAGGGGGAGGTGCGGCCGGCCCCCTAGGGGTGCGCCTGGAGGAGTCCTACTCCCACCGGAAGTAGGACTCCCCCCTCTTGCCTTGTTGGAGAAGGAAGGGGGAAGGGGGAAAGAGGAAAGGGGGGCGCCGCCCCCCCCCCTCCTTGTCCTATTCGGACTAGGGGGGAGGGGGCGCGCGGCCTGCCCTGGCCGGCCCTCCTCTTCTCCCTTATGGCCCATGTAGGCCCATTAACCCCCCCCCCCCGGGGGGGGGATCCGGTAACCCCTCGGTATTATGGTACAATCCCGATTTCACACGGAACGATTCCGATATCCAAATATAGGCTTACAATATATCAATCTTTAAGTCTCGACCATTTCGAGACTCCTCGTCATGTCCGTGATCACATCCGGGACTCTGAACAACCTTCGGTACATCAAAACTTATAAACTCATAATAAAACTGCCATCGTAACATTAAGCGTGCGGACCCTACGGGTTCGAGAACTATGTAGACATGACCTAGAATTGTTTCCGGTCAATAACCAATAGCGAAACCTGGATGCTCATATTGGCTCCTACATATTCTACGAAGATCTTTATCGGTCAAACCATATAACAACATACTTTGTTCCCTTTGTCATCGGTATGTTACTTGCCCGAGATTCGATCGTCGGTATCCAATACCTAGTTCAATCTCGTTACCGGCAAGTCTCTTTACTCGTTACGTTATGCATCATTCCATCACGAACTCATTGGTCACATTGCTTGCAAGGCTTATAGTGAGGTGCATTACCGAGAGGGCCCAAAGATACCTCCCCGACAATCGGAGTGACAAATCCTAATCTTGAAATACGCCAACCCAACATGTACCTTCGGAGACACTTGTAGAACTCCTTTATAATCACCCAGTTACGTTGTGACATTTGGTAGCACACAAAGTGTTCCTCCGGTAAACGGGAGTTGCATAATCTCATAGTCATAGGAACATGTATAAGTCATGAAGAAAGCAGTAGCAACATACTAAACGATCAAGTGCTAAGGCTAACAGAATGTGTCAAGTCAATCACATCACTCTCCTAATGATGTGATCCTGTTAATCAAATAACAACTCATGTCTATGGTTAGAAAACTTAACCATCTTTGATTAATGAGCTAGTCAAGTAGAGGCATGCTAGTGACATTATGTTTGTCTATGTATTCACACATGTATTATGTTTCCGGTTAATACAATTCTAGCATGAATAATAAACATTTATCATGAAATAAGGAAATAAATAATAACTTTATTATTGCCTCTAGGGCATATTTCTTTCAGTCTCCCACTTGCACTAGAGTCAACAATCTAGTTCACATCACCATGTGATTTAACACAAATATTCACATCTGTATGTGATTAACACCAATAGCTCACATCGTCATGTGATCAACACCCAAAGGGTTTACTAGAGTCAATAATCTAGTTCACATCGCTATGTGATTAACACCCAAAGAGTACTAAGGTATGACCATGTTTTTCTCGCGAGAGAAGTTTAGTCAACGGGTCTGTCACATACAGAGCCGTATGTATTTTGCAAATATTCTATGTCTTCAATGTTCTGCACAGAGCTACTCTAGCTAATTGCTCCCACTTTCAATATGTATCCAGATTGAGACTTAGAGTCATCTGGATCAGTGTAAAAGTTTGCACTGATGTAACTTTTACGACGAACTCTTTTATCACCTCCATAATCGAGAAACATCTCCTTAGTCCTCACTAAGGATATTCTTGACCGCTATCCAGTGATCTACTATTAGATCAAAATTGTATTCCTTTGCCAAAATCAGAGCAAGGTATACAATAGGTCTGGTATACAGAATAGCATACTTTATAGAACCTACGACTGAGGCATAGGGAATGACTTTCATTCTTCTTTCTATTTTCTGCCGTGGTCGGGATTTGAGTCTTACTCAATTTCATACCTTTGCAACACAGGCAAGAACTCTTTCTTTGACTGTTCCTTTTTGAACTACTTCAAAATCTTGTCAAGGTATGTACTCATTGAATATCTTATCAAGCGTCTTGATCTATCTCTATAGATCTTGATGCTCAATGTGTAAGCAGCTTTACTGAGGTCTTTCTTTGAAAAACTCTTTTCAAACACTCCTTTATGCTCTGCAGAAAAAATTCTATATCATTTCCGATGAACAATATGTTATTCACACATTCTTATCAGAGAGTCTCTAGTGCTCCCACTCACTTTCTTGTAAATACAGGCCTTTCCAAAAGTCTGTATAAAACCATATGCTTTGATCAACTCATCAAAACGTATATTCCAGCTCCGAGATGCTTGCACCAGTCCATTGATGGATCGCTGGAGCTTGCACATTTTGTTAGCACCTTTAGGATTTACAAAACCTTATGGTTGTATCATATACAACACTTCTTTAAGAAATATCCATTTAAGGTATGCAGTTTTGTCATCCATTTGCCAGATTTCAAAAAAATGTGGCAATTGCTAACATGATTCTGGCAGACTTAAGCATCGATACGAGTGAGAAAATCTCATCGTATTCAACACCTTGAACTTGTCGAAAACCATTCGCAACAAGTCGAGCTTAGTAGATAGTAACACTACTATCAGTGTCCGTCTTCCTCTTGAAGATCCATTTATTTAACATGGCTTGCTGATCATCGAGCAAGTCAATCAAAGTCCATACTTTGTTCTCATACATGGATCACATCTCAGATTTTATGGCCTCAAGCCATTTCGCGGAATCTGGGCTCATCATCGCTTCCTCATATCATGGTCTAGTAACATGACTTCCAGAACATGATTACCCTACCACTCTGGTGCGGATCTTACTCTGGAAGATCTACGAGGTTCGGTAGTAACTTGATCTGAAGCTTCATGATCATCATCATTAGCTTCCTCACTAATTGGTGTAGGAATCATAGGAACTGATTTCTGTGATGAGCTATTTTCCAATAAGGGAGCAGGTACAGTTACCTCATCAAGTTCTACTTTTCTCCCACTCACTTCTTTCGAGAGAAACTCCTTCCCTAGAAATGATCCATTCTTAGCAACAAAGATTTTGCCTTCGGATCTGTGATAGAAGGTGCACCCAACGGTTTCCTTTGGGTATTCTATGAAGACGCACTTCTCCGATTTGGGTTCAAGCTTATCAGGTTGAAAACCTTTTTCATATAAGCATCGCAACTCCAAACTTTAAGAAACGACAGCTTAGGTTTACTGCAAAACCATAGTTCATACGGTGTCGTCTCAACAGATTTTGATGGTGCCCTATTTAAAGTGAATGCCGCTGTCTCTAATGCATAACCCCATAATGATAGTGGTAAATCGGTAAGAGACATCATAGATCGCACCATATCCAATAAAGTGCGGTTATGATGTTCGGACAAACCATAACGCTATAGTGTTCCACGTGGTGTGAACTGTGAAACTATTACACATTGTTTTATATGAAGGCCAAACTCGTAACTCAAATATTCTACTCCACGATCAGATCGTAGAAACTTTATTTTCTTGTTACAATGATTCTCCACTTCACTCTGAAATCCTTTGAACTTTTCAAATGTTTCAGACTTGTGTTTCCTTAAGTAGATATACGCATATCTGCTCAAATCATCTGTGAAGGTCAGAAAATAACGATATTTGCCACGAGCATCAACACTCATTGGATCGCATACATCGGTATGTATTATTTCCAACAAGTTAGTAGCTCGTTCCATTGTTCCGGAGAACGGAGTTTTAGTCATCTTGCCCAAAAGGCACGGTTCGCAAGCATCAAATGATTCATAACCAAGTGATTCCAAAAATCCATCTTTATGGAGTTTCTTCATGCGCTTTACACCGATATGACCCAAATGGAAGTGCCACAAATAAGTTGCACTATCATTATTAACTTTGCATCTTTTGGCATCAATATTATGAATATGTGTATTACTACGATCAAGATTCAATAAACCATCAACATTGGGTGTATGACCATAGAAGGTTTTATTCATGTAAACAGAATAACAATTTATTCTCTGTCTTAGATGAATAATCGTATCACAATAAACATGATCTAATCATATTTATGCTCAACGCAAACACCAAATAACATTTATTTAGGTTCTACACTAATCTCGAAAGTATAGGGAGTGTACGATGCTGATTATATCAATCTTGGAACCACTTCCAACACACATCATCACTTCACCCTCAACTAGTTTCTGTTTATTCTGTAACCCCCTTTTTTGAGTTACTAATCTTAGCAACCGAACAAGTATCAAATACTCAGGGGCTACTATAAACACTAGTAAGGTACACATCAATAACCTGTATATCAAATATACCCTTGTTCACTTTGCCATCCTTCTTATCCACCAAATATTCAGGGCATTTCCGCTTCTAGTGACCATTTCCTTTGCAGTATAATCACTCGGTTTCAGGCTTTGGTCCATCTTTGGGCTTCTTCGCGGGAGTGACAACTTTCTTGCCATTCTGCTTGAAGTTCCCTTTCTTTCCATTTGCCCTTTTCTTGAAACTAATGGTCTTGTCAATCATCAACACTTGATGCTCTTTTCTTGATTTCTACCTTCGTCGATTTCAGCACCACGAAGAGCTCGGGAATCATTTTCGTCATCCCTTGCATTATAGTTCATCACGAAGTTCCAGTAACTTGGTGATGGTGACTAGAGAACTCTGCCAATCACTATCTTATCTGGAAGATTAACTCCCACTTGATTCAAGCGATTGTAGTACTCAGACAATCTAAGTACTTGCTCACTAGTTGAGCAATTCTCCTCCATCTTTTAGGCAAAGTATTTGTCAAAGGTCTCATACCTCTTGACACGGGCATGAGTCTAAAATACCAATTTCATCTCTTGAAACATCTTATATGTTCCATGACATTTCAAAAACGTTTTTGTAGTCCCAGTTCTAAGTCATAAAGCATGGTGCACAAAACTATCAAGTAGTCATCATATTGAGCTAACCAAACGTTCATAACATCTGCATCCGCTCCTGCAATAGGTCTGTCACCTAGCGGTGCATCAAGGACATAATTCTTCTGTGCAGCAATGAGGATAAACCTCAGAGCATGGACCAAGTCCGCATTATTGCTACTAACAATTTTCAACTTAGTTTTCTCTAGGAACACATATAAAAACATAGGGAAGCAACAACGTGAGCTATTGATCTACAACATAATTTGCAAAATACTACCAGGACTAAGTTCATGATAAGTTAAAGTTCAATTAATCATATTACTTAAGAACTCCCACTTAGACAGACATCTCTCTAGTCATCTAAGTGATCAGGTGGTCCAAATCAACTAAACCATGTCCGATCATCACGTCAGATGGAGTAGTTTTCAATGGTGAACATCGCTATGTTGATCATATCTACTATATGATTCATGTTCGACCTTTCGGTCTCCGTGTTCCGATGCCATATCTGTATATGCTAGGCTCGTCAATTTTAACCTAAGTATTCCGTGTGTGCAACTGTTTTGCAGTCGTTGTATTTGAACGTAGAGCCTATCACACCCGATCATCACGTGGTGTCTCAGCACGAAGAACTTTCGCAATGGTGCATACTCAGGGAGAACACTTCTTGATAATTTAGTGATAGATCATCTTAAAATGCTATCGTCAATCAAAGCAAGATAAGATGCATAAAGGATAAACATCACATGCAATCAATATAAGTGATATGATATGGCCATCATCATCTTGTGCTTGTGATCTCCATCTTCGAAGCACCGTCGTGATCACCATCGTCACCGGCGCAACACCTTGATCTCCATCGTAGCATCATTGTCGTTACGCCATCTATTGCTTCTACGACTATCGCTACCGCTTAGTGATAAAGTAAAGCAATTACAGGGCGTTTGTATTTCATACAATAAAGTGACAACCATATGGCTCCTGCCAGTTGCCGATAACTTCGGTTACAAAACATGATCATCTGATACAATAAAATATAGCATCACGTCTTGACCATATCACATCACAACATGCCCTGCAAAAACAAGTTAGACGTCCTCTACTTTGTTGTTGCATATTTTACGTGGCTGCTACGGGCTTAGCAAGAACCGTTCTTACCTATGCATCAAAACCACAATGAAAGTTTGTCAAGTTGGTGCTGTTTTAACCTTCGCAAGGACCGGGCGTAGCCACACTCGGTTCAACTAAAGTAAGAGAGACAGACACCCGCCAGTCACCTTTAAGAAACTAGTGCTTGTGGCGGTGAAACCAATCTCGCGTAAGCGTACGCGTAATGTCGGTCCGGGCTGCTTCATCTCACAATACCGCTAAACCAAAGTATGACATGCTGGTAAGCAGTATGACTTATATCGCCCACAACTCACTTGTGTTCTACTCGTGCATATGACATCTACGCATAAAACCAGGCTCTGATACCACTGTTGGGGAACGTAGTAATTTCAAAAAAAATACTACGCACACGCAAGATCATGGTGATGCATAGCAACGAGAGGGGAGAGTGTGTCCACGTACCCTTGTAGACTGAAAGCGGAAGCGTTATGACAACACGGTTGATGTAGTCGTACGTCTTCACGATCCGACCGATCCAAGCACCGAACGTACGGCACCTCCAAGTTCAGCACACGTTCAGCTCGATGACAATCCCCGGACTCCGATCCAGCAGGGTGTCGGGGATGAGTTCCGTCAGCACGACGGCGTGGTGACGATGATGATGTTCTACCGACGCAGGGCTTCACCTAAGCACTGCAAAGATATGACCGAGGTGGAATATGGTGGAGGGAGGCACCGCACACGGCTAAGGAACAATCACAAAGGTCAACTTGTGTTTCTAGAGGTGCCCCCTGCCCCCGTATATAAAGGTGGGAGGGGGAGGTGCGGCCAGCCCCCTAGGGGTGCGCCTGAAGGAGTCCTACTCCCACCGGGAGTAGGACTCCCCCCTCTTGCCTTGTTGGAGAAGGAAGGGGGAAGGGGGAAAGAGGAAAGGGGGACGCCGCCCCCCCCCTTCCTTGTCCTATTCGGGCTAGGGGGAGGGGGCGCGGCCTGCCCTGGCCAGCCCTCCTCTAGTCCCTCATGTCCCATGTAGGCCCATTAACCCCCGGGGGGGTTCCGGTAACCCCCCGGTATTCCAGTAAAATCTCAATTTCACCCGGAACGATTCCGATATGCAAATATAGGCTTCCAATATATCAATCTTTATGTCTTGACCATTTCGAGACTCCTCGTCATGTCCGTGATCACATCCGGGACTCCGAACAACCTTCGGTACATCAAAACTTATAAACTCATAATAAAACTGTCATCGTAAGGTTAAGCGTGCGAACCCTACGGGTTCGAGAACTATCTAGACATGACCTAGAACTGTTTCCGGTTAATAACCAATAGCGGAACCTCGATGATCATATTGGCTCCTACATATTCTACGAAGATCTTTATCGGTCAAACCGTATAACAACATACTTTGTTCCCTTTGTCATCGGTATGTAACTTGCCCGAGATTTGATCGTCGGTATCCAATACCTAGTTCAATATCATTACTGGCAAGTCTCTTTACTCGTTATGTAATGCATCATTCCGTAACAAACTCATTGGTCACATTGCTTGCAAGGCTTATAGTGATGTGCATTACCGAGGGGGCCCAGAGATACCTCCCCGGCAATCGGAGTGACAAATCCTAATCTCGAAATACGCCAACCCAACATGTACCTTCGGAGACATCTGTAGAGCTCCTTTATAATCACCCAGTTATGTTGTGACGTTTGGTAGCACACAAAGTGTTCCTCCGGTAAACGGGATTTGCATAATCTCATAGTCATAGGAACATGTATAAGTCATGAAGAAAGCAGTAGGAACATACTAAACGATCAAGTGCTAAGGCTAACGGAATGGGTCAAGTCAATCACATCATTCTCCTAATGATGTGATCCCGTTAATCAAATAACAACTCATGTCTATGGTTAGGAAACTTAACCATCTTTGATTAATGAGCTAGTCAAGTAGAGGCATACTAGTGACATTATGTTTGTCTATGTATTCACACATGTATTATGTTCCCGGTTAATACAATTCTAGCATGAATAATAACCATTTATCATGAAATAAGGAAATAAATAATAACTTTATTATTGCCTCTATGGCATATTTCCTTCAACGTTCACCGTCGCCCGGGCCGCCAGATCCTCGGGAACCTCCGCAGGCACAGGGCCCTCCCAGTTGAAGGCGGGCATGGAATTCACCACCTGCTCCCAGTCACCCCGAAGGAACAGGGGTGCAGGAGCACCCTCCAGTATCGCCATGTCTCCCCCAACCAAGGAATGGAGGACCGCGGCCAGATCTCCATCGGCTAGGACTGCGGAGCTCAGGCGGAGGGCGACATCGGCTTCCCCGACCCTCCACAGTGGGAGCAAATATTCCCGAAGCGGAGCCACCCAGTGCTCTAGAAACTCCCTCAGGAGTGTCATCCCGGTCAACTTCACCGTCGCCATGCTGGCCGGCCACAGGTCCGCGTCCATCGTCTTGAGCACCGGCTTCGCGCGGGGATCGACGAGCTCCGTGCGGGACCAAGCGTCGACAACCTTAGGCTGCCCCGTAGGCAGCACCAGCCGAGGGTGGATGCGTCCCGCATCCACCATGACCCACTTGCTCCGGAAGCCTTCGATCCTCTTCCCAGGCTTCGAGATGGCGTTGGATCTGGAATACGTGACGAAGCTCGCGCATGCGGTGATGGGGCCGTGAGAAACCCGGAGGTAAAAGTTATGGCACAGCAAGGCCACCGAGGGCTTTACCCCAACATGAGCCACGCAATAATAGGCGCAAATCGCCAGAAGAAGAACAGAGTTGGGGTGGAGGTGCAGAGCTTGCATGTTGTATTGGCAAAGAACAGAAAGGAAAAACTCGGAAAAGGGAGGCACCAGACCAGCGGCGATGGCGCTCACGAAGAGCGGGTAGAAGGTGCTCCCCTTGTCCTCAGGCAGGGCGGAGCCGGCCTTGAGCGTTGCAGCCCCCTCGTTGCCTTGCGCTGCCATCATCTGGCGCGTAAGGGCGAGGTTCTTCTCCGACATGTTCGGAGGATCCAGAGCGGGCGAGTACCAGGCCCCGACCAGAGTCTGACGAGGCGCCATGGCTTGCCGAAGGTGCGAAATCGAAGCAGATCTGGAGGATTTTGGAAGCAAGACGAAGGAGAGTGAGAAAGGGGATCTGGATAATGGCTGGTGAAGGCAAAGAAGGTAAGCATGGCCCGGGGCCGCTCTTTTGCCAAGTCATGAACTTGTCGAGGCATTGTGGGAAAGCGGGGACGCCCACCTCCAATCAACCGCCAGACGGCGCCCAAGGCCGCAGGCTGCTGGGGCCCATGGCGCTTCACACTTGCCCCTTTGCTTCCCTGCTAAGTCAAGTCCGGGCGCGCCTTGGGCCCGGGGGCTACTGTCGGTGTTCTGGGAACGGGGGTACCCAGACTTGCCTGCCTGCGGCCTGCAGCGTGGCTCAAGGAGTGGCCCAGTGCGACCCATCTTCGTCAACACAAGCTCAAGACCCTCACGAGGGGCCAAGCCTCGCGTGGCGGACGAAAGGAAGCTTCCTCAGGTGCAGCCTCGTCAGGCTGGCTCGCGAGGAGGCGGAGAGTTCAAGGCGGGGTACCTCACGAGGTGCCCGTGACGCAAGCCATGAGGACCGAAGCCAGGCAGGCGCCAGGCGGGCGCCGGCCTGCGTAGTGTCCTTATTTCCTCTTTGGTGCAAAGGGGGCAAGTGCAGGAAAGGGTATCAAGCAAAGGCAACCATTTCAGTGCAACAAGACCAAGACCAGCAGAATGGCAGGATGGAAGTCATCGTGGAGCCCAAGCCGGCGTCATTATCAGAGTCTTTGGCAGGCGAGGACCAACTTTAGTCAGGATAAGTGTACTAGATGTTCCCCTTCAAAATGGCCAATTGTTGGCGCCCTTCACGCTCAATATTTGGGAAGAGGACCAGGGCCTCGCTCTATAAATAGGACTAGCCACTCTCAAGGCAGGGGGTCGACCAAGCGAACCTTAGCCAGAACCACCAACACAAGAACTCCTCCCCTCGCGAGGCAGTTCTTCCTTTGTATTGTTCATCATCAGCCCCTGAGGCAATCCACCACACCACAAACTAGAGTAGGGTATTACACCATAATGGTGGCCCTAACTAGTATAATCCTTGCATCCCTTGTGTTGTTCTTCGTGTAGCCTAGATCCTTTGCGAGGCGACGAGACGTGAGCCGGTAGGGGGAGTGATCTCCGCGCGCACCCCAGAGTTCGAACCTTAAGGGTCTGTTGGAACCCGAAAACTGACAGGCTCATCTCGGATTCGGGAGCCGAAACAGGGTGGGCCGAGCGCGTCTTCTTCTAGCGCCAGGGATCGGTTGAGGCGATCGATCCGATGGCGGGCGTCATTCTCTCCGACTCCCTCTCGGTGGCCAAGGCGGTCACCGAGTGTCGGCTGCGTGACAGGCGGCGGAGTGGGGTGCCTTGCTCCATGAGGCAGACGAGGCGGTGGGTCGCCTCGCCGCTCCACCGCATGAGGGCGGCCAGCTTCATCTCGCTCGATGGAGAGGCGCATCCGGCTGTGGCTGGCAGCCGGCTCATTGCATTTTCCTCTACGGGCGCCACTAGTCGGCGTCCGGGATGTTGCCCCATGGTCTTGGCGAGGGGGCGGCTCGTTGTTTCGTCGGGCTGGAACTTCAACGTGGCAGCCGGCTTCATGCTGGGCGGCGTCCGCGTCTAGGAGCTGTTCGACTCGCTCCGTCATGTGGCGGCGCTCATCGCTGTAGTATTTGTCTAGCTCATCCATCACCGCCTGGGCGGCCCGGATGTTCTCTGTAGGCGTGGCGTAAACAGGGCATTCCGCCCCGAACATGCTGGCGACGGTCGCACCACGCTGCCGAACCGTGCCGAGGCGGCTAGGCCCCTCAGTAGCCGGTGTGCCGCCAACGGCTCGATCCATCTCGCTCCGGTAGGCGTCCGAGAGACAGCGCATGCTGGCTAGGCGGCCAGCACTCTCAAGAAGCTGGACGCGACGCGCCTCCAGCACCTCATCATCCGCGCCCTCTGGGATGGGTGCCATCAGGTCGCGCAGAGCCGCATTGAGTGGGTCTCGAGCATGCTCGTCCGAGTGCTCTCCACTGTTGATGACGAGCACCTCCGTGACGCTGCTCCCGCCGTTGTGCTCGCGAGGAGGCGGCTCGTCGTAGACCACCACATTGGTGGGGAATGCATCAAACGACGCCGTGTCGGAGTCGACGATCATCGGATCGGTGGAGCGAACAGACTCCAGGTCCACAGCAGGCTCGCTGGCGACATGGAGCTGGTCGAGGAGGCTGACGAGGCGGCTCTCGGGGCAGCCGGTGCCCGCGTCGGAGGGCGGCTCGTCGGAGAGGTTGATCTCGCCGACGAGGTCGGTGAGGCATCTTGCCGACGAGGTCGGTGAGGCATCTCGCCACGCAGGTGATCTCCGCGCTGTGCAGCACGTCGAGGCTGACGCTGTCGGGTGTGCTGGGCTGGCTTCGCTCGCCAGGAAGGAACAGGGTTCCCGTCCAGAGCAGATCTCCGAGAGATGGTGCACCTCTCCCCACGGTGGGCACCAAATGTCGGGGGTTGGGTGCGACATATGCCAATGGATGGCTTATCATGGTGGGAGCGAGTAGAACGTCGCCGGTGCCTGGAAGCGGGATGAGGCGTAAACACGTACGCCGGCGAACTTTACCCAGGTTGGGGCTCTCCGTGGAGATAATACCCCTACTCCGGCTCTGCGGGGTCTCCGCATGATCACTAAGGCACTAGTGATACAAGGTGCTCCTTGAGTTGTGTCTAGAGATCAGAGAAGGCAAGGCTAGCTCTCTCCTCCTCTAAGGAAGTAGCTAGTTCTATCAGAGTGGGAACCCTTTACATGGGTGCCCTGAGGGTTTATATAGGCCTACCCCCCAGGGGCCCAATGGTAATCTGGCCGAGTGCTGGGCCTGGGTGTCAGTGTCTCCGGCCTCCGGCTTCTCCGTCGACTACTGGCGCCTGCCGCCTGGTGAGTCCCGCCGACTGGTTGGTGGCTGCTCACTGTAGCCGTGCCGCTAATGACAAGGGCTTGGTCATCTCATCGTGGCTGTAGTCCCGCCGCCTGGAGGGGGATCACTGTAGCCACACCTGGTCTCATCAGGTTAAGAGCATGCTTGCCTTGGGGCAAGGGACGGCCGCCTGCTGGAGGCCGGCCCTCCCCGAGTCCGATTGGTTGGCCTTCCACCGTCTTTTGCGGCGTCACTTCCTGATAGGGCCCACCGCCGGCAGGCCGTACCGATAGGTCGTCATGGGGAACAGGGCTCTGCCTGCTCGGAGTGACGTCAGGGGGGAGGTGGTACAGTGCCACGCCGTGCGGAGATCTCCGCCTATACGGGGCACTGTAGCAATGCCCCTCCTGGGATTCGGGGGCGAGGGGCTTCACTGTTGCCATGCTCTACCTTGTACTCTTGATGGGGGGCCAGACTTTGAGGGCGCGGGGTTGCCGCCCTCTCTGGGAGCTGGTCTCCTGGAGCCGGCCACTCCCAATGTCATCTTCTGGTATTTGGCCATTCTCTGGTGGCCGGCCTCTGAGCCAGCCGGCCCCCGGAGGGCGGAGCTTCTAGCTGGGGTCTTTGCGGGACGAAGCCGGCCCAAAGTTTTGTTGTGTCGAGGGACTCGGGTGAGGCTACCCGTGGCCCATTACTCCGACACATGCCATATATTACATCAAAAGCTGGTGAGGATACATCTGTTTCCATAACTCGGTGAGGGTTCGCATGATTCACTATCAAACAAAAGTAGCAAGTACCGCCCACACAAGATAGTGCACTAGCCCTAAGATGGTTTGATAACACGCATCATTCTGGTAATTAAACATAGGGCAATGCAAACTACCCTGAAGGATTAGCGCGATCAACTATTTATTGTCATCGATCTCTTGGGCAATGACCACAGCACGGACAACGGCATGGGAATTGATCTTTGGGGCGACGTCCACAGGACTGACCGCGACATCGAAATCGATCTCTGGGGCGATGTCCACAGGATGGACAGCGGCATCAGAATCAATCTCCGGGGCGATGTCAACAGGACGGATCGCAACATCGAAAATGATCTTTGGGGCGTTGTCCACAGGACGGGCCGCGACATCGGAATCATCAAGGACGTCCACCGGCACCTGCACGACCCTAACATATTGGCAAGCACATTGCAAATAATCAAAAACCACAACTATGGTAAACCATTATTTTTTACCTTGTGGAGCTCACCGGGGGATCCCATCCCTCCAGGGGCCATCTCCTCATCCTCGATGGGGTCCATCACCTTGCCAGGGAATACTACTTCTAAACGGCGACTATCTCCTCAAAATTGGCCTTGAGCCTCGCATAGGTGGCCATTAGAGTTTCTGGGGTAGGCACGGTGGGGCCCTTGCTCTTCTTCCCACTTTCTTTGGGGAGTTCGTCCGCCAACATCGTCAACTCTTTGGCCAATTCTTGTTTCTTGGAGTTCTTCATCTCCATGGGTTGGCCCACCAACATGGTCAACTCATTGGTCTGTCCTCGCTTCCTGGAGATTGCTGTCTCCAGTGGGTTGTCCGCTGGCAACTCTTTGCCTAGTGCTCCAGGATCCATCAATGAACTGACAAACAAAAAGCAATCGAAAGGAAACCACAATCACAACGAAAATGGGAAAAGAATAGGCTATGAGGATCGGTCGGTGCATCGCAAAAAGAAGATTCTTGGAATGAAAATATAGCAACATCACTGATTCGCCCACCATTCCTTCGTCGGTACAGAAGAAAAATGGTAGAAGTGAGTAGCCTGGAGTGAGGTTTTCCTCAAGAAAGGGGAGAAAGGGCTTCAACGAGCGTTCCAGTGGAATGATGGTTGCTTCGTCCAGTCCAACTTGGAGGCCACTTTACCACTGCTAGTAAAGGTGTGGGTTTTGTGATATGACGGGTCATGACGGCCACACCGGGGTGACTGGTGAGTCTCGACTATAGCACCTTGCTGTGATTTGGTGGATGGCACACGGGCCCGGATGCTTTGATGTCATGCATGTAGATAGAGCACCTAGTCATATCGGAGTGCTCAATATTGTGCACCGCGGCCAAGGCGGAGAGGAAAACGAGAGAACTACATAATTAATTCATGAGTTTAATTAGGGTAGTTTGTAAAGTACAGGATACATTCCTCCAATCACAAAATGCCTTGGTTGATGAGATTTGAGATTTGAGCCCTATAAACCGGAAGTGAGGGAGTACTGCACGCGGTGTAGTCTAGTCACTTGTTGAAATCTCTAGAAAGGCAAATACTCCTTTCCGGTTTACAGGTCTATACTAGAAAGTACTTGTACTACAATAGTGGGCTCAAATAGCAATTTTGTCTCATGCAAGAGCCTGGCTATATGCATGCTCCAAGGCACCGCACCACGCCCCACCCCTACACAAAGACTGCCAAGCGAGCATTCGCAACTGCCACGTTCGGGTTGCACTTGGCTCTTCGCCTCTTCGAGAAGACAAACAATGATGTTACTACTACTTCTACAGTATCGAATCCACTACTGCATGTCCGTCCACCGTGTGCGGGAGGGATAGCGTGTAGCGAAAACTTCTCCTAGTCCTACAAGCCACCACCCTCATGCACGAGGGAGGGACGCAGATTCATTGACTTACTGCTCCTGCCTTTGCGTCTATGACAGGTGGGCCCAACAGGTGGGTGGCCCACCTGTCATGCAGCCAAAGGCAGGTGCAGTTAAGGCACCGGAGCTCAATCCGTGAGGGAGAGGGCATTGTAGTAATCAAACTTCTCGGTCTTGTACGAGTTGAGGCGACACATCAAAGCACTGCACTCGTTATATTTCAATAATTTTCATTTACTAATGCATTAATTACTCCCTTCGTTCCTAAATATAAGTCTTTTTAGACATTTCAAATGGACTACAACATACGGATGTATGTAGACATATTTTAGAGTGTAGATTCACTCTTTTTGCTTCGTATGTAGTCACTTGTTGCAATCTCTAAAAAGACTTATATTGGGAAACGGAGGGAGTACAATGCATGCATGCATGTCGTGACTTTCCTTTTGATACTTGCATGTGTTGTTTTGATGCACCTTGCCAAATTTTGACTATAAATTTAACAAACTAAATGTTCATGCATGTCATAAAAAATTACGGGGTTGTTTGGATTGTGACTATGTTTGTCTTATGTTGCCACATTATTTTTGCCACACTTTCCTAACTTGAGTTGCTCAAATTGTTAGACACACTTTGGCTTGCCTAAGAGAATCTTGCCACACTTTTTGTGTCGATGACATGTGGGGTTCACTGCTAATAAAAAAATCATGGTCTTAGGTGTGGCTAATAAAAAAGACTTATATTTAAGAACGGAGGGAGTAGAAAATATAAATAACAATGCATGTTGGGCCAGCCCACGTTTCCGATAATTTTAGCCGTGGGCTTGTTCACAATTTTTACGAGGGGGTGGTTGTTCATTTAATGGAGGGACTTGTACCAGACTTGAACAATACAAAGTGCGACCTGGCACACCGTAACACCACTTGGAATAAGCGGGTAGCTATCTCAAAAAACAATCAACAACTAAAAAAACGGCGACCTGGCACGTACACAATGTTAAACGATTGTTTTGATGGAGTGAAAAAGGAAAACTACCCAACTATGTATATATAGGTCGGAGCCTCCGCGTTTGCTTGCTAGGGTTGCTCTATTCACACACTCTCATCCTCTCCAGATCTAAACAAGATAGCGGTGGTAACACTGTCTTTCTCCCTTCAAAAAACATTGTCTTTCTATCCTCACCGTTAGTTACAGATCCGGACGTATCCCCCTCCGCCGATGAAGGGGAGGAGGGGCACCATTTAGGCCGTCGTCGACAACGAAGGAGGAGACCCACTGCCGGCCGCACCGTTATCTCTGGTCGAGCGCTGGCGTGGGAGGTCCTCCGATCCCTTCGTCGTTGCCCTAATGTGGGTGGATCCGGCCTCCCGCCACCCACCTATCCACATCTCGACGACCTTCAGGTATATCTTCCTTTGAAACCGCCTTAGCTCTACTTCCCCAGCTTGCTATGTTGCTGCATGTGCATCATTTTCTACCTCTCAGCCCCTCTCGATCGGATGGCCCAACGTCACCTTTTTTCTATTGTTAGAGGTAAAGCTACTTCATGGAGTCGAATCTTGTACTTGGTTCAAACAAGAAATAAAGTGGACTGGGGGAATTTAGTATGCACATCGGACTTGGTAAAAACAGGAAGGAAATGTGGTGAAAGTAGTACAGACTGGTCATCCAACCGGTCTCTTGGTCGAAAAGGGAAATATAGGGTAACGTTGTACACAGTGGTATGACCAGGACTAGATATGCTATCTACACATAGGAGTAGGTGGCTAGAGTGAACAAAAATGGGACCAACCCAGATATGTTTCTTGGATGTTTGTTTCTCGGGGCAACAAACTATGAATCACCACTTTATGCCCCTGTTTAGGTACATGGTGCTGGACTGCTGGTGCATCCATTGTCCCAAGCCCTTATACCAAATATTTAGTTGTTCTTAATCTAATGCCCTGGTAAAATGAAGCCATGCCACTGTTATAAGCCATGACAGGTTTAGCCAAATGTTTTTGCCTATAATTGTTTGCGACTCTGACTATTTCCTCTGTAGATTTTTGTGAAAACAGGGATATCCATTTCACCTGGTTGCTGTTGTGACCTTTTGGTGCACTACACAAAACACTTCTTAAAAGAAGTGACTTTTGTGTTGTTTATCTGGAAAGTCAGAATGGAAGAGTTGGTTCATTTCGGTGGAACTGCACAAAGGGAGATCCGTGTTCCAATCCTCATCATCGATATTGGCACCATAACCTTCCTTTAGGTAAGAATGATATTTAATGCATGTGTTCATCTCTATTTTGCGACTGCCATGAGAAAATAATGCTATTTTTTACTAGTACACTTGTACTCCCTCACTGACAAAACCAATTCTGAAATAGAAGGCCAATCATGTACTTGGTTTCACCAACTGGTGAGGAGAAACAGAAACAGAGCATGAAGAGGAGGAAGAAGAAGAATAAACAGTGCCAAGGTGATCTTGCTGAAGCCAGAGGCCTCAGTCGAGGCCATTCAAGGTCTCCGACAACGTCTACCTTACATGTGAGACGATCCTCCAGGGATCTCTTCCACTTCTGTTGTCTCAATTAATTAGGAGTACTTAAGTACCACTAATTTATTGCTGCCTAATTTACATGTCGGAGTTAAACAAATCTTTAGTAGCACCCTATGCTGAATCATGTTCGTGTGTATGTTTGTATATGGAGGTGAATCATGTGGTGGAGCAGGGAGGGAATATTATTAGTGTTATGACATAATAGTGCTATTGTTTTCCATATCAATTTATTGCCATTGGTTCAATGAGGCAATGTTTTGCGTATTGTCCATCATGAATTTGATGCTACTCTTAGAGTAATATGCTAATGTCTTTCTATCCTTTCTCACTAAGCTAATGAAGGTTTGCTGTCATCTCTATTTGTATCGTGCTACTGTCATGAGAAACTCCTTTATCTTTGCACGTTAAAGTTTTGCAACCTATGATACATGGCAATGCTTTGAGTGTTGAGCTAATTGGCACTGATTAAATAAACTAATACCTCTCTTTAAGCAAGACTACTATGTTGCTAACTTTACCCATTAAGATAATGAGGGTGCTTCTATTTGTTATTGTATGTTTCATCAACTAGTCCCACTATTACAGTAATCTCACTTTCTCAATATATGTGCCAACAGGGATGCTCGATTTTTGTGGAACTGCATAAAAACTTTGGGTGCTTCATGCCTCAACATCTTCCGTCCTTTCCTGTCAGTCGCTAATCTGGGCTTGCTTCCTTCCTTTCCTATCAGTTGCTTCGCTTATCTTGGCTTCCAGTAGAAGGAAATAGTAATTGGTATTCTACCTCACACAGGTTGGTACTGGTCTTTGTCCTCATTATTGTGCTTGTCATGTACTGGTAATTTGGTATTGTGCTACTGTTTGGCGATTTTATAAAGGAGTAACTTGGAGCCTGAACTCGCAGGCAAATCATTACATTGGGTGATTTCAGTAGAACTGCAAAAAAAGATCAGATGGACAGATACTTATGCTACTGCTATGTACTCCAAAGTTCACTCAAACAAGCATCGGTGTTGACAAGAAGAAGTGCCTATATTCATTCAAGTATCAACCAACATCAACCAGTTGTCAAACTCCAAGTATTAGGAGAGTGAATGCCAAAATATTGCTTGGCGCATAGCCTAGAAAAACACAGTCAAGTATTAGGAGAGTGAATGCCAAAAATATTGCAGAGGCAAGTAAAAAACACCATCGAGAGCCATCCACTGAAGAAAAAAATCGCTTCTCATGTGCTTCTTCAGTCATGCCGCCGGGCCCCTCTTTAATCCAGTTCGCTCGGGGATCTAGCTGGTATCATTTTTTCTAGAGGGCGAATAAGTATCAGCTAGGCCTAGGTTTTGCTTTTGAACATGCGTAGCCCACGACATACGGAGACAGTGGTTTAAACTTATTTTTTGATGTACATTCCGGCCTATGGGGTTTTTATTAAAGATCGGTAGCCCAATGTATTTTTTTAAAGAAAACGCAGATCTCTGTTCTATTTATCTACATATAAGAATAATAATGTTGTGTCCAATTTATGTTTTCCCTTCTAACCACATTATATATATATATTTATACTATTATCGTATATTTTATAGAGACTTATATATACATTATGAAAACATCCCACATGTTATTAACTTATAAAAGTAAATGTTTAATAGAAGTTGGCAAGGAAAATCCTGGTTGTTTTTGACTCAGAGGCAAGGAAAATCTTGGTGATTGCGAACAAAAGCGTGCGAAGATTTTAAGGACCAATGTAATAATAACGCGCTCATTTTTATTTTGAGCAATAACTCACTAATTTTATATTTTTATATATAAAAAATGTGCCTCTCCTATTTTCTGATATTAATTGCTCCTTCTAACATAACATTATATATAGAACAAGCCCAACTAATTTGTGTATTTCAAGAAAGTGCAAATGGGCTGGGATTTCTTAGAAAATATAAATGGGCCGCATTGACGTGAAATTATTTGTTCATCCAGCCCAACAAATGGATTGTACATTCTAGAAAACATGGGTTAAATATATGCCACATTTTCGCAGGCTCACATGTGGGCCAATAGGTCGAAGCCTACGCAGGGCGTTGTCAAGTTGGTCAACAAATGATTATGACATCCACAGCCATTGGATTTATATCCAACGGCCGGCATGCACCTTCAATATCTCGTCTTCTTCCTCCAGCGTCACCGGGACCGCCTGGTCCGGCCTCCGACGGCTAGCTGCTTTGCTTAGCATGCATCACTATGAAGCGCTACCCCACCGTCGGCCTGGCTATCCCTCCACCCCTCCACAATTCATGTTATTCTCCACCGACTGCAGCCCCACACCACACCAGAACCAGTTATAACCCTTCTCCTACTATCAATCTATGACTCCACTGCCACGTCTTCCCATCTCCGAGTCGTTCCCGTCCGGGGCTTCGCCGTCGTCCACCGCCTCGCTGCGCTCGATGCGGCATGATCAACAAACGAGAGTCATCAGAAGACGAATGTAGGTGGAGAGCCTAACGGCTGGGACCCACGAGGTCCATGGTCGCACACAAGGAAAGTTCCTCCTTATTAAGCTGAAAAAATGTTTCCTCCCCCTGATAGCTGGGACCCACTGGTTGTATCTTCACATGGAAGGAAGTGCCTCCTTGTTATGCAAAAAAAATTATTCCTCCCATTGACAGCTGGGACCCGTCAGATTTGGTGGCTGACTTGTGGGCCTACTAAGCGGACGTGTACATAGGGCTTTGTCAACTTAATCAACAAATGATTCTAGCAGATGGACCGTTGGATGTTAATCCAACAGCCGTGCTCCTTCTTCTACCTCTGTTCTTGCTCCTGTCTCCCGTGGGCGACACTGTGGCAGTGCTGCCGCGCACCCGAACCAGTCAAGTTTCCCACTCCTCTCCATCTGCGACTCCACTATTGTGTATTCCAAATCTCCGGGTCATTCCAGTCTGGGGCCTCGTCGTCGTCCACCGGCCTTGGTGCGCTCAGCACGGTGTGGTCAAGGTGGTCAACAACTGAGAGTCATTAGAAGATGACTGTACGTGAGAGGCTGACAGTGGGGACGCACCACACCCATGGACGCATGCATGCAACTGCATCCTTTTTACCCTGAAAAATAATATTTTCTCCCCCTGACTGCTGGGACCCACAAGCTACATCTTCGCACGCAAGGAAGTGCGTCCATATTACGAGGAAAAACGATTCGCCCCCTGACTGCTGGGACCCACCAGCTACATATTCGCATGCAAGGAAGTGCCCGACAGTCGGGACCCACTTGTTTGAAGCGTATGTAGTGTTGTCATTCTGGTCGCGAAAGTGTACGTACATACTGGTCGATGTAGAGGCGCGCACATGTCGTAGTAGAGGCGTGCACATGTCGTAGTACAGGCGCGCACGTAGCATGTACACGTATGTACAGCATCCATGGTGCAAGAAAGTAAATACGACCACGTACATACATACGGGCGGGGTCTCGAACGCCTACTCGCGCATATGTACGGCCAGGGCTCGTGTACATGGCTGGGTCGGAACGAAGAAACTACGTCATCGTCGTGTTCATGGGGAGCCAACCGGCTGGGTCGGAATGGAATGCGTCGTCATGTTCATTGGGAGGGCTTGGACGGAATAGCCAATGGAAACGAGGCCTGGCGTACCGCAGAACAGAGGAAATGACCTTGTGTTCACCCGGCCATGGTCAAAACGGGATCCTGTTCATCGGGAGGGGTCTGGTGTACCGCAAAACGGAGGAAACGGACTTCTGTTGGACCTCCTACGGTCAAAATGGGGTCTTGTTGATCGGGAGGGGTGTGGCGTACCGCAAAACGGAGGAACAGACTTGTGTTGGAGCGCTACGGTCGAAATGGGGGTCCTGTTCATCAGGAGGGGTGTGGCGTACCGCAAAACGGGACTCCAGCAGTAGCGAAGGAATCACTCGATCGCTCGGGTTCAGTAACGGTAGCCTACAGTGCAATTGCTCAGGTTCAGTTAGGCGACGCCTCGCTCGAGATAATTTAGAGCCCAACACCTCGCACCCACGCGCGTATGTGTACGAGAGAAACGCACATCGCTTGGGCTCCGACCACCCACCGTAACCGGGAACTCCCAAAATTTTACTTGCCCTCGCTTCTACCATGGTTTTTTCTATCATGGACGGCCCAAAGAATGTCATGCAGCTGCATCTCTGGCCCACCCAGGATGAAAAGCCCATTTTCTGCCATGATTTTTTGTCATAGAAGTATGAGCCCACCACATCTATGATGATACCGAGTTTTCTCACAATTATCTTCATAGAAGTGTCATAAGTATGACAAGAAAAAAAATCGTTCGGCCCAAAATGTCACGGATGTGTATTTTTTTGTAGTGTAAGCAGTAGGCACAATTGAATCAACATTGCAAATAATAATTTCATCTTTAACTATGACCGGTTCTTTAACTTCTTCTTTGATAGGGGGTGATATTTAAACCATTTCTCATTAGGGAGATCAACATGAGTAGCACAGAAAGAGGCTACTATCTCATAGTCAAGTCCATATTTAGTGCTAAACTTTTGAAAAGCATCGGTATACATAAAAGATTTAACACAACCAAACTCAAGCTTTATACCAGGCTCTTTACCTTCATCGAGTTCCCAATCCTCAGAGTTGCGTATAATTCCTTCTAAAAGATCCCACCTGAATTCAATAGTCTTCTTCATAAAAGAACCAGTACAAGAAGTATCGAGCATGGATTGATCATCACAAGAAAGCCGGGCATAAAAATTCTGAATAATAATTTCTCTAGAGAGAACATGATTGGGGCATGAATATAACATTGATTTAAGCCTCCCCAAGCTATAGTGATACTTTCTCCTTAAAAATGCAAAAATATATATATATATATATATATATATAATTTTGATCACGATGAACTAGATGCATAGGATATATTTTTTTGGTGAAATTCCAATTTCAATCGATTCTAGTTCCAATATCCAATATCATCGCAAAGCCTATACCATGTCAATGCTATTCCCTTCAAAGATAAATGGAAAACCTTCTTCTTAGCTTCATCTCCGGGTAAACCTGCAAGCTTAAATAATCTACAAATTTCATCCACATAAATTAAGTGCAGATGAGGATGTTCGGTTCCATCTCCTGCATAAGGATTAGCTAGCAGTTGTTCTATGATATTCAAAGGAATTTCATAACCAATATTTTCAGTAGGTGCAGTAGGTTGAGGGGAAGCTAATTGTGCTTCTAGTTGAGGTGAAGATACCCCGAACAAACCCCTCAAAGGATTGTTTTCCATAGTAAGTGATAATAAATTTCAGCACACAGTATAAAATTTTCCTTATCAATTTCCACTTACCAAGAATGCTTCACTCCCCGGCAATAGCGCTAGAAAAGAGTCTTGATGATCCACAAGTATAAGGGATCAATCACAGTCCGTTCGATAAGTAAGAGTGTCGAACCCAACGAGGAGCAGAAGGAAATGACAAGTGGTTTTCAGCAAGGTAATGTCTGCAAGCACTGAAATTGTCGGTAACAAATAGTTTGATAGCAACATAATTTATAACAAGCAAGTAACGGCAATGGTAAATAAAGTGCAGCAAGGTAGACCAATCCTTTTGTGGCAAAGGACAGGCCAAGACGATCTCTTATAATAAGCAAAGCGTTCTTGAGGGTGCACGGGAATTTCACCATGTCACTTTCATCATTTTGGTTTGATTCGTGTTCGCTACTTTGATAATTTGATATGTGGGTGGACTAGTGCTTAGGTGTTGTTCTGGCTCGAACAAACCTCCTACTTATGATTCACCCCCTCACAAGCATCCACAACTATGGGAAAAAGTATTAAGATAAAATCTAACAATAGCATTAAACTTTTGGATCCAAATCGGTCCCTTACGAAGTAGCGCATAAACTAGGGTTTAAGCTTCTGTCACTCTCGCAACCCATGATCTAATAATTACTCCACAATGCATTCCCTTAGGCCCAAATATGGTGAAGTACCATGTAGTCGATTTCACATGACACCACTAAGGGAATCACAACATACATATCATCAAAATATCGAACACCTATCAAGTTCACATGATTACTTGCAACATGACTTCTCCCGTGGCCTCAAGAACAAAAGTAACAACTCATAAATGATAATCATGCTCAAGATCAGAGGGGTACTAAATAACATAATGGATCTGAACATATAATCTTCCACCAAATAAACCATATAGTAATCAACTACAAGATGTAATCAACAGTACTAGTCACCCATAGGTACCAATCTGAGGTTCAGTTACAAAGATTGAACACAAGAGATGAACTAGGGTTTGAGAGGAGATGGTGTTGTTGAAGATGTGGATGGAGATTTCCCTCCCAAAGATGAGAGAGTTGGTGGAATGACGATGGCTTTGATTTCCCCCTCTGGGAGGGAAGTTCCCCCGGCGGAATCGCTCCACCGGAGGGCAAAAGTGCTCATGCCCAAGTTCTGCCTTGAGACGGCGGAGTCCTCTCCTGATTTTTTCTAGGTCAAAATGACCTATATTCCAGAAGATGGGTACCAGAGGTGGGCTAGGCTGAGCTGAGCACAACCCACTAGGGCGCGCCTAGGGGGCCTAGCGCGCCCTGGTGTCTTGTGCTCACTAGGTGGCCCCCCTCCGGTAGTTATTTGCTCCAGTATTTTTCATATATTCCAAAATAATTCTCCGTGAAGTTTCAGCTTATTTGGAGTTGAGCATAATAGGTAACTCTGATGTAGTTTTTTCAGGCCAAGAATTCCAGCGGCCGGCATTCTCCCTCTTTGTGTAAACCTTGCATATTATGAGAGAAAATGCATTACAATTACTCCATAAAGCATTATCATGCATAAAAACATTATAAATAATAGTATGAATTCATGATGCAAAATGGACGTATCATACGACTATCAATGCTATCACTCGGTCTCCCAACAAACACCATGAGACCAGTAAAATACAAAACCTATCAAGGACAAACCTTTGCCTTGCGCATAATCCACTTGAGCTAGATGGTGATGATCTTGACCTCCTCAAATAGGACCACCTTTCTTGATAACGCTGGCTTGGTGAATACTAGTGGATTGCTCCCCCATACTCCACTATGGGTGAGCCACTCTTCGACACATCTTCACAAGTTCATTGTCACCACAATGGACAACAAGCTTCAAGCAAGATCTCTTTGTGATGCTGCACTTGAAATTGCTCACCGCAACCTTGATGGTGATCACCACTTGATGTCATCCTCCATGGGTTATATGATATCTTCCTTTCGATGCATGCCCATGGAAACATACCAAACCCCACATAGAACTCTCATGTAGACCATGGGTTAGTACACAAAGCATAATGGACAATGCTTACCATACCACGGGATCACTTGATCCCTCTTGGTACATCTTGTACTCTTTGTGTGTTGATCAACTTGATTCATTCTTTGACTTAGTCTTGATCAACCTTGTATCATGTCTTCTCTATGACCAATCTTTGGATAATTCCTTGAGTAGCACCTTGGTCATCACATAATATCGTTGAAACCTACAAATGGACTTCGAAAAATGTCTATGGACAAACCCTTCAAATATAGCTTGATGTCTACTACACAACTTGTTCTTGTAGACTCCTCTTGGGCCTCCAAGCGCAGAGTTTTGGAGGACAATAGCAGTTTTCCCTCAAGTGGATAACCTAAGGTTTATCAATCCGTGGGAGGCGTAGGATGAAGATGGTCTCTCTCAAACAACCCTGCAACCAAATAACAAAGAGTCCCTTGTGTCCCCAACACACCAAATACAATTACTAAACAGTAAGACTTAGCTACCTACGAGCCACCACAACGTTTTGACGTCATCAACCATCGGATCAGGCACTGGAACGACCCAGGCCGTTCGGTCATCTCACCCAGCACCGAAAGGTCAACTAGCGCACACACTCGGGATGCTGCTCCGCAGGCCGAGCTAGGAACCCCCTCATTCGTCGGGCTGATCGCTAGCCAAAAGCCCATATAGGCCCAACAACGTGATTTTCCACCCGTTCCGTGTGCGTCCTCCGTCCATCCCGATCTTCCTGCAATCGCTAGATTTTTTGTCTTTGCCCATCTTTCCCAGTACCTGGCCATCAATTTTTTTTCCTCGGTACCCACGATGTGCGAAGATCCGGTCGTTCGCTTTAGTATTTGGTGCTCATGTTTAACATAAGTAGAAGAGCACCAACTTCATTGATGATTAATTTAGGAGGAGACTCACCTGTTGTGACTACTACTAGGTCCTAAGCCAATACTACTACCAATCCTGATATGCCAATGGATCAATTTTAAGTTCAAATATGCTAACTATTTCAAATATGTGGAATACCAGATCAAAAAAATATGCTAACAGATTGGTTCAAACTTCAAATAAATATGCCCCGTTACTGCTACCATGTCATTCTAGCTTAAAGTCATTCAAATTTCATCAAATATTTATATTATTCAACTTTTTCAAATATAGCATAGCTTTTTGTTTAAGATGAACGGGCGCCGCAACGTGCATCTTCATGCTCTAGTGGTAATTTGTATAGGTGCACTAGTTTGGCAAATAGATGGTGATAAAAGTTTAGTAATGGTAGTAGATATTGATATTTGTAATAGGAACAATAAAAAATAGCAAGGTAGCAATTGATAAACTGGAGCACAAATGGTATTGCAATGCTTCAAAACAAGGCCTAGGGTCCGTAATTTCGCTAGTGCAATCTCTCAACATGCTAATATAATTGGATCATATAACCTTCCCTCAACGTGCGATGAAGGACCACTACAAAGTTCCTATCTAGCGGAGAACATCATAAGAAATTGTTTGTAGGGTACGAAACCACCTCAAAGCTATTCTTTCCGATCAATCTATCCTAGATTTCATACTAAAATAACACCAGGCTATTAGTTCCGATTGATCTAACCAAGAGTTCATACTAAAATAACACCATATGATACACATCAACCAACTCTAATGTCACCTAGATACTCCAATGTCACCACGAGTATCCGTGAGTTGATTACACGATATGCATCAGACAATTTCAGATTCATAATACTCAATCGAACACAAAGAACCTCAAAGGGTGCCCCAAGATTTCTTCTAGAGAAACAAATACGAGAACATGCATTAACTCCTATGCATAGATTACCCCAATGTCACATCGGGAATCCAAGAGTTGAGTGCAAATACACATATCAAGTGAATCAATATGATACCCCATTGAAACCACGGGTATTCATAGCAAGACATACATCAAGTGCTCTCAAATCCATAAAAGTATTCAATCTGATACGACAAAATCTCAAAGTGAAAACTCAAATCACAACAAGATAGAGAGGGGAAAACACCATATGATCCAACTATATTAACAAAGCCCGCGATACATTAAAATCGTGACATCTTAAGAACACGAGAGAGAGAGAGAGATTAAACACATAGCTACTAGTACAAACTGTTAGTCCCAAGGGTGGACTACTCCCTCCTCATCATGGTGGCCACTGGGATGATGAAGATGGCCACTGGTGATGATTTCCCCCTCCGGCGGAGTGCCAGAACGGGTTCTAAATTGGTTTTTCATGGCTACAGAGGCTTGCAGCGGCGGAACTTCTGATATAGGGTTATTTCTAATGGTTTATCTTTTTATAGGATTTTCAACATTGGAATCACGCGAAGATGGGCCTCGAGGTGCGCACAACCCACCTGGGCGCGCCTGGGCCTCCTGGCGCGCCCAGGTGTCTTGTGATCACCTCCTTCACCTTCTGGTCCTCCTGTGAAGCTTCTACTGCCTCTTTTGTTCCAAAAAATCGTTAAAAAGTTTCGTTGCCTTTGGAGAACTTTCACTTCTGCACAAAAAACAACACCACGGTAGTTTTGCTGAAAACAACGTCAGTTTGGGTTAGTTCCATCCAAATCATACCAAAACCACATAAAATTGTTGTAAACATGGCATGAATACTTCATAAATTATAGATACATTGGAGACGTATCATAGCTCAAGGCAACCATTAGTCCATAGGGATTGTCATCAATTACCAAAACCAAGCATGGGGACACCATGCTGAAAGATCGAGGATGTCGCCTAGAGGGGAGGTGAATAGGCACTTTAAATTAATTATGGTTTAGGCTTGAACAAATGCAAAATAAGACTAGCATTTAATTTATCAAGCACAAAACCTAAATCAACTAGGGTCACCTATGTGCACCAACAACTTATGCTAAGAAAGATAAACAACTATGTGATAGCAAGATATATAACATGAAACACTATGGCTATCACAAAGTAAAGTGCATAAGTAAATGGATCGGGTAAGAGATAACCGAGGCACGTGAAGACAACGATGTATCCCGAAGTTCACACCCTTGCGGATGCTAATCTCTGTTTGGAGCGGTGTGGAGGCACAATGCTCCCCAAGAAGCCACTAGGGCCATCGTAATCTCCTCACACCCTCTCACAATGCAAGATGTCATGATTCCACTAAAGGACCCTTGAGGGCAGTCACCAAACCCGTACAAATGGTAACCCTTAGGGGAGGTCACTGATACCCGTGAAATTGCTCAGGACGATCTCCACGATACGTCTCCAACATATCTATAATTTTTTACTGTTCCATGCTATTATATTATCATTCTTGGATGTTTTATATTCATTTTATAGCAACTTTATATCATTTTTTGGGACTAACCTATTGACATAGTGCCAACTGCAAAGTGCCATTTGCTTTTTTTTACTTCGCATAATATCCATATCAAACGGAGTCCAAACACGGTGAAACATTTCGGAGATTTTTTTGGACCAGAAGACAACTTAGGAGCCAAGGAAGTGGATGAGGGAAGGCCCATGGGGACCACGATACACCATGGCGCGCCAGAGAGCACGGGCGCGCCCTAGTGGATAATGGGGCCCATAGAGCTCCGTTGCACCGCCTCTCAGCTCTATAAATACCCAAATATTCTAGAAACCCTAGGGGAGTCGACAAAACACAATTCCCGCTGCCACAAGTTCCAGAACCACGAGATCCAATCTAGAGCCCTATAACGACACCTTGCCAGAGGGGAACACGATTACGGAGGGGTTCATCATCCTCATTGGTACTCCTCCGATGACGCGTGAGTAGTTCACCATAGACTTATGGGTCCGTAGGCAGTAGCTAGATGGCTTCTTATCTCTTTTTGGTTCTCAATACAATGTTCTCCTCGGTGTTCTTGGATATCTATTTGATGTAATGACTTTTTGCGGTGTCTTTGCTGGGATCCGATGAATTGCGAGTTTATGATCAGATCTATCCATGCATATTATTTGAGTCTTCTTTGATCTCTTATATGCATGATTGTTACAGTCTCGTATTTCTTCACCGAATCTTTGCTTTAGTTAGGCCAACTAGATTGATTTTTCTTGCCATGGGAAGAGGTGGTTTGTGATGGGTTTGACCTTGCAGTGTCCTCACCTCGTGACAGAAGGGGTAGCAAGGCATGCATGTATCATTGCTATTAAGGATAAAAAGATGGGGTCTATTCCTACATGAATATATCTTCTCTACATCATGTCGTCTTTCTTATTGCATTACTCCGTTTCTCCATGAACTTAATACACTAGATGCATGCTGGATAGTGGTCAATGTGTGGAGTAATAGTATTAGATGCAGAATCATTTCGGTCTACTAATCTTGGATGTAATGCCTATATACATGATCTCCTTGGATACCGTCATAATTATTTGCTCTTCTATCAATTGCCCAATAGTAGTTTGTTTACCCACCGTATGCTATTTTCTTGAGAGAAGCCACTAGTGAAATCTACGGTCCCCGGGTCTATCTTTTATCATATTGTTTTAAGATCTATATTTCCAAAAACCCAAAATACCTTGCTGCACTTTTTATTTACTTATTTTATTCCATGTTTTTGCAAGATCTATTTATCCAATCTACCACAATTTTATCTATCTTTTTACAGTAGAGGGATTGACAACCTCTCTTACGCGTCGAGTTGCAAGTATTTGTTGTTTGTGTGCACCTACCATTTACATAGTGTTTCTTGGTTCTTCTACTGGATGATAACCTTGGTTTCATAACTGAGGGAAATATTTATAGTAGCTCTGTTGCATCATCCCTTCCTATTTGGGGAAAAACCGACACAGTGCTAAGCCACATCAAAAATATTTCTGGCGCCGTTGCCGGGGAGACATCATCAACATCTATCAGGTTTCTAATCACAAATCTCAAATCCTTGAAATTTACATTATTTGCCATTTTCCTCTTGATTTCATCTCCCCCACCTCACAAAAAAATTCCTTTTTATTTTCCTTCTTTTCCGTTCGCCATTTTCTCGTCGGATCGTTTGCTTGCAATCTTGTTTGCATAGCCACGATGTCTCAAGAAAATACCAAGTTCTGTGATTTTTCCAATGCTAATTATAATGTCGCCACTAGCTAGAGTGGAGTCTTATGATATTAATGTCGCTTTGTAGAATCTTGTTATGAAAGAGCAATTTTTTGGCACTCCTAATGAGGATGTCGTGTCCCATCTAAACTCATGCGTAGAATTGTGTGATGTGCAAAAGAAAAAGATGTGGACAATGATATTGTGAAGTTGAAATTATTTCCTTTCTCCTTGACGGATCGTGCAAAATTTTGGTTTTCTTCTTTGCCTCGCAATAGTATCGATTTTTGGGATAAGTGCAAAGATGCTTTTATTACTAAGTATTTTCTGCCCGCAAAAATTATTTCCCTTAGAAATCAAATCATGAATTTTAAGAAACTTGAGCATTAAGATGTTGCACAATCTTGGGAAAGAATGAAATTGATGCTAAGAAATTGTCCTACTCATGGTTTAAATCTTTGGCACAATGTTGGGATGACCATACAATTTTTTATGTGGGATTGAGTTTTGTTTCTAGAAATATTTTAGATTCTACCACGGGAGGAATTTTTATGGTAATTACTTTGCGAGAATCTACTAAATTGATAGATAATATCATGGCAAATTATTCTCAATGGCATACTGAAAGAGCACTTACAAGTAAAAAAAGTCAATTCAGTTGAAGAAATTAGTACTTTGAGTGAAAAAGTTGATGCTCTTATGAAATTAGTTGCTAATAAAAATGCTCCTATCGATCTTAATGATGTGCCTTTCTCTACTTTGATTGAGCAAAATAGTGATCCCATATATGTGAATTTTGTCTCGCGAAACAATTATAATAACAATGCTTATAGAGGTAATTTTAATCCTAGGCATTTTCCTAGAAATTTCTCTAACAATTATGTTAATTCCTATGGTAATTCTTCTTACAACAATAATAGGTTTATTAATCTCAAAAGGTTTTCAATACTACGGTAGAAGAAAAATTGAGTAAACTTGATGATATGTCTAGAAGCATTGATAGAATTTCCCACGATGTAGAAAATCTCAAGATCAAAAAATTTCCACCTAAGGTTGATGTCAATGAGTCAATTAAAGCTTTATATGTTTCCATTAATTAAATTAAGAAAAAGAACCGCTATTCTTAGATCTAAAAGAGAATATTTAGAAAGTGCATTTTCTAGCTATTGCTTTCATAAAGATGATGAAGATCTTAAGATGATTGGTGTTTCTTCTATTGATTCCTTGTTTAGTAAGGTTAAAATTGATGATAAAGAGACTGAAGAAGAGTCAAATTTAGCTAGAGGACGTCCCAATAATTTGGAGGGTGAAAATCTTGTTGAAAAATTTGATGAAAGTGGGTTTGGAGAGGTCAAAACTTTAACTAGTGACGCGCCCACTCTTTTGGATTACAAAGACTTTAATTATGATAGTTGCTCTTTGATTGAATTTATTTCTTTGTTGCAATCCATGATAAATTCACCCAATGCCTATGACCAAAATAAAGGTTTTACTAAACATATCATAGAAGCGATAATCAAAACTTTAGAAGAAAAGTTGGAACTGGAGATTTCAATTCTTAGAAAATTACATGATGAGCGGGAACCTGCCATTAAAGTCAAGATTAAAAATTATGAGTGTTTTGCCTTGTGTGATTTTGGTGCTAGTGTTGCAATCCATGATAAATTCAACCAATGCCTATGAACAAAATAAAGCTTTTACTAAACATATCATAGAAGGGATGATGAAAGCTTTAGAAGAAAAGTTGGAACTGGAGATTTGAATTCTTAGAAAATTACATGATGAGCGGGAACCTACCATTAAAGTGAAGATTAAAAATTATGAATGCTTTGCCTTGTGTGATTTTGGTGCTAGTGTTTCCACACTTCCGAAATCTCTTTGTGATGTGCTTGGTCTTACCAATATTGAAGAATGTTCTCTTAATTTGCACTTGCGGATTAAACTATTAAATAGCCTTTGGTAAGAATTAATGATGTTATTATTCTTGCAAATATCTCATATATTTTATTTTTCTTGATATTGATTGCAATCCGTCTTGTCCCCTTATACTTGGTAGACCTTTTTTTACGAACTATAGGTGACGTTATTGATATGAAAGAAGGGAATATTAAATTTCAGTTTCCACTAAGAAAGGGTATGGAACACTTCCCTAGAACAAGAATTAAGCCACCATATGAATCTATCATGAGGGCAACCTATGGTCCAAAAACTAAAGATGACAATACTTGAATCTATGCATTATGCCTAGCTAGGGGCGTAAAACAATAGTGCTTGTTGGGAGGCAACCCAATTAATAAAATTTAATTTTGCCTTTTTCTTTCTCTTCTGGAGTGTTTGCAAAATTATTCTACTGCTATGATTGTGTTTTTATGTTTTAATTAAGTTTTGTTCCAAGTAAAGCATTTGGGATTATGTTTGGTGATAGTTGATTTGATCTTGTTGGAAAACAGAAACTTTTGCGTCTAGTAAAACAATTATCAAAAATCACAAAAGTCGTGAAAGTTTCTAAATTTTTTACACAAGATTGATATAAAAATTATATACTCTTCCTAATTGTTCAAAAAAATTGGAGTTATAGTACTATGTTCAAAGTCCAGCTTACTATAGACTATTCTGTTTTGATAGATTCTGTTTTCGTTGCATCGTGTGCTTATTTTGATGATTCTATGGATTGTATCAGGGGTATAAGAAATGGTAAAGTTGGAATACAGTATATATAATGCAATAATAAAATATTAATGGGTTTTCAAAAGTACTTGGAGTTTTTATTTCCTTTATTATATTAACGGATCTCACAAAGGTTTTGTTAAGTTTTGTGTGATTGAAGTTTTCAAGTTTTGGGTGAGATCACGATGGATGAAGGAATAAGAAGTGAAAAGAGCCTAAGCTTGGGGATGCCCATGGAACCCCATGTTAATATTCAAGGAGAACCAAGCAATTAAGCTTGGGGCATCCCCTCTTTCTTCTAACGACCATCGGTAATTTTACTTGGAGCTATATTTTTATTTGTTACATATCATGAGTTTTGCTTGGAGCATCTTGTATTATATGAGTATTTGATTGTTTTACTTTTTAGTTTGCCACATCTATCCTTTTTGGACACACCTATTTGAGAGAGCCAAAATTATGCTATGATTTGTTAGAATTGATCTATGTGCTTCGCTTAAATTTTTTGAGCTATGGAATTGCTCTAGTGCTTCACTTATATCTTTTTGATCACGGTGGTGCTTTAATTTTTGAAGAAATACTCTCATGCTTCATTTAGATTTATTTGAGAGTTAGTAATTTTTTTGTAGAAATTCTCTCATGCTTCACTTATATTATTTTGAGAAGAATGAAAAAAAATTAATGTCATGTTCTTCACTTAAATTTGTTTGAGGTTGTTAAAAGCAATTGCAATATATGAAATTAGTCCCAAAGTGATAGATATTCAAGAGGGATATAATAAAAAATTCATGAAGATCATTGGACAAATTAAACTTGATTCTTTGTAATATTTTTGAGATATGCTGGTAGTAATATATGAGTCATATTGGTGAGTGATTGTGCTTTAGTAAGAATATTGGTGTTAAGGTTTGTGATTCCCTATGCAAGCACGAAAGTTAATAGTTATGCAGTGAAATTACATCCTACTTGTGGTGCATTATTCGGTGTTAGTTATGGTCAATGCTCGTTTATGAGAATTGTTTCTTGGTTGGTTGCTTCTCAATCTATTTGCTAGCCTCCATTTGTACTAAGTGGGAATACTACTTGTGCATCCAAAATCCTTAAACCCACTTTTGCCATATGAGTCCACCATACCTACCTATGTGTGGTATTTCATTGTTGTTCCATGTAAATTTGTATGTGCCATCTCAAATTTTCAAAATGAATTTCCTTTTTGTGTGCTCATACCGCTCATGAAGCGGCAGGGTGTGTCCAATATTTTCCATGCTAGATGTGTTATTCTCAAGATGAGTGTTTATTCACTTGTCACTGCTCGAGAGTACGGTGGTAATAGGGATGCCCAGTCCCATAATGAAAAATAAATTTACTTTATGTTATCAATTAATAAATTCCTTGGAAAGTGTTGGTATGGACGGTACCTGTGGATACGGCTAGCCGTCGATTGTAAAAGTATGGTGGAAAAAGGATTAACTTTATTTTATGTTTGGTAACCGCCTATGATGTATCTAGCATAGAAAGTATTGGGAACTACTCGGTTGTTTTTGTTGACGGGAAAAGTATGCTTCCCAAAATATTTTTATCTCTCAATTTAAGCTTTGAGCTATGGCACCTCTACAAATCTCTGCTTCCCTCTGCGAAGGGCCTCACTATTTACTATTATGCAAATTTTTATTTGAGTCTCCATCTTCTGTTATAAAGCACCAACTAGGGAGCACTATGATCATACTTGTGCATTGGATGTAGCTAATATTCGAGTGTGTTTCGTGAATGGATCAATGATTGAGCATGATGGGCTAGGCTAACTTTCTTTAGTGTTGATATTTTGAAAGACATGGTTGCTTGCTAATATGTTTGAGTATTGAAGTCTTCATGTAAAATATAGAATATTACTTTGAACCATCTAAAAGTCATCCATGCTACTAAAGAAAAGAATATGTGATGAACATTTTAGGCAACATTCCACATCAAAAGTTCTGTTTTCATCATTTACCTACTCGAGGACGAGTAGGAATTAAGTTGGGGGATGCTGATACGTCTCCAACGTATCTATAATTTTTTATTGTTCCATGTTGTTATATTATCATTCTGGGATGTTTTATATTCATTTTATAGCAACTTTATATCATTTTTTGGGACTAACCTATTGACATAGTGCCAAGTGCCAGTTATAGTTTTTTCTTGTCTTTTACTTCACAGAATATCCATATCAAACTGAGTCCAAATGCAGCAAAACTTTTTGGATATTTTTTGGGACCATAAGACAACTTGGGAGCCAAGGAAGTGGACGAGGTAAGTGATGTCGCTTGAACTACGTCGGTATTTCCACAAAGAGGAAGGGATGATGCAGCACAGCTGCGGTAGGTATTTCCCTTGGTTATGAAACCAAGGTATCAATCCAGTAGGAGAACCAAGCAACACTATGTAAATGTTACCTACACACAAGGAACAAATACTTGCAACCCGATGCGTAAGAGGGGTTGTCAATTCATCCACGGTAAACAGATAGATAAATTTGTGGTAGATTGGATAAATAGATCTCGATAAAATGCGAAATAAAATAAGTAACAAAAAGTGCTTCAAGGTAGTTTTGGGTTTTTGGAATAATAGATCTGAAAATAAAAGCAAACAAAAATATATCTCAAAGCAAATATGATAAATAATAAACCCGGGGCCCGTAGATTTCACTAGTGGCTTCTATCGAGAAAATAGCATACGGTGGGTAAACAAATTACTATTGGGCAGTTGATAGAAGATAAAAAATTATGACGATATCCAAGGCAATGATCAATATATAGGCATCACGTCCAAGATTAGTAGACCGACTCCTGCCTGCATCTACTACTATTACTCCACACATCGACCGCTATCCAGCATGCATCTAGTGTATTAAGTTCATGGTGAAACGGAGTAATGCAATAAGAACGATGACATGATGTAGATGAGATCTATTCATGTGGGAATAGCCCCCATCTTGTTATCCTTAATAGCAATGATACATGTGTGTCTTGTTACCCCTTTTGTCACTCGGAAAGAACACCACAAGATCAAACCCATCACAAAACACCACTTCCCATGGCAAGAAAAATCGATCTAGTTGGCCTAACTAAACCAAAGATTTGAAGAAGAAATATGAGGCTATAAATGATCATGCATATAAGAGATCAAAAGAAGGCTCAAATAATATTCTTGGATATAGATCTGATCATAAACTCAAAGTTCATCGGATCCCAACAAACACACCGCAAAAAGTGTTACATCAAATAGATCTCCAAGAGTCCATTGTATTGAGAACCAAAAGAGAGAAGAATCCATCTAGCTACTGCCTAGGGACCGGTAGGCCTATGCTGGACTACTCACTCATCATCGGAGAATCACCAATGAGGATGATGAACCCCTCCGTGATGGTGTCTAGATTGGATCTCGTGGTTCTGGAACTTGCGGCGGCTGGAGTTGTTTTTCATCGACTCCTCTAGGGTTTCTAGAATATTTGGGAATTTATAGGGCGAAGAGGCAGTGTGGGAGGTCTCCGTGGGGGAAACAACCCCCTGGGCGCGCCCGGGCTCCTGTGCGTGCCCTGGTGGGTTGTGCCCACCATGGACCTCCCCTCTCGAACTTCTTTGGCCCACTAGATGTCTTTTGGTCCAGAAAAATCTCCAAAAACTTTCATTGCATTTGGACTCCGTTTGGTACTGATATTCTGCGAAGTAAAAAACAAGCAAAAAACAACAACTGGCACTGGGCACTATGTCAATAGGTTAGTCCCTAAAAATGATATAAAGTTGCTATAAAATGATGATAAAACATCCAAGAATGATAATATAACAGCATGGAACAATAAAAAATTATAGATACGTTGGAGACGTATCAGGAAGGCCCGTGGGGACCATGATACACCAGGGCACGCCAGAGAGCCCTGACGCACCTTGGTGGATCGTGGGGCCCATGGAGCTCTGTTGCATCGCCTCTCAGCTTTATAAATACCCAAATATTCCAAAAACCCTAGGGGAGTCGACGAAACACAATTACAGCCGCTTCAAGTTCCAGAACCACGAGATCCAATCTAGATCCCTATCCCGGCACCTTGCCGCAGGGGAACACGATCATAGAGGGGTTCATCATCATCATTGGTGCTCCTCTGATGATGTGTGAGTAGTTCTCCATAGACCTACGGCCCATAGGTAGTAGCTAGATGGCTTCTTCTCTCTTTTTGATTCTCAATACAATGTTGTCCTTGATGTTCTTGAAGATCTATTTGATGTAATGACTTTTTGTGGTGTGTTTGTTGGGATTTGATGGATTGTGAGTTTATGATCAGATCTATCCATGAATATTATTTGAGTCTTCTTTGATCTCTTGTATGCATGATTTTTATAGCCTCGTATTTCTTCTCCGAATCTTTGGTTTAGTTAGGCCAACTAGGTTGATTTTTCTTGCCATGGGAAGAGGTGCTTTCTGATGGGTTCGATCTTGCGGTGTCCTCACCTTGTGACAGAAGGGGTAGTGAGGCACACATGTATCGTTGCTATTAAGGATAAAAATATGGGGTCTATTCCTACATGAATAGATATTGTCTACATCATGTCATCGTTCTTATTGCATTACTCCGTTTCTCCATGAACTTAATACACTAGATGCATGCTGGATAGCAGTTGATGTCTGGACTAATATTAGTAGATGCAGAATCGTTTCGGTCTACTAATCTTGGACGTGAGCCTATATACATGATCACCGCCTTGGATATCGTCATAATTATTTGCTCTTCTATCAATTGCCCAACAATAATTTGTTTACCCATCACATGCTACTTTCTTGAGAGAAGCCACTAGTGAAATCTACAGGGCCCTGGGTCTATCTTTTATCATATTGTTTACAGATTTATATTTCCAAAGACCCAAAAATACCTTGTTGAACTATTTCTTTACTTATTTTATTTCATGTTTCTGCATCTATTTATCCAATCTACCACAATTTTATCTATCTTTTTACCGTAGAGGGATTGACAACCTCTCTTACGCGTCGGGTTGCAAGTATTTGTTGTTTGTGTGCAGGTACCGTTTACATAGTTTTGCTTGGTTATCCTACTGGATTGATAACCTTGGTGTCATAACTGAGGGAAATACTTACCGTAGATGTGCTGCATCATCCCTTCCTCTTTGGGAAAAAACCGACGCAATGCTAAGCCATGTCACTCCACAACCTAATTGGAGATCCCAACACTTTCCTGAAGCTTTCCACCACAATGATTGAGCTCCGAGGCACCACCAACCGTCTAGGGCGCCCAAGCACCCAAGAGGAACAGGCTCAAGAGTACCAAGCACCCAAGGGTGATAAGCTACTAATGCTAGGGAGGAAAATGAGAGGAAGAACGAAGAAGAGAACACATAGAAATCCAAGATCTAGATCCAAGGAGTTCCCCTCACATAGAGGAGAAAGTGATTGGTGGAAACGTAGATCTAGATCTCCTCCACCCCCCAAAAAAACTAGCAAGAATCCATGGAGGGATTGAGAGATAGCAAGCTCGAAGAAAGTCAATAATGGGGGAAGAAGATGAGCTGGAAGAATGAGGTTCAATGGGTAAGAAGACCTCGTTTTATAGGTACTCCCGAATCCAACTCTTATGTGCTCAGCCTGCACACAAGCGGTACTACCGCTCAGAGGAGCGGTACTACCGCCTGGGCGGTAGTGCACATAGTGCAGTGCGATGGTGCAAGACCATGAGCCGGTAGTGCTGCCGGAGCAGTACTACCGCTGGGGTCGCAACACAGGGCACTAAGGTGGGAGAGCAAAACAGGGGGTGGGGCAGAGACGCATCAGCGGCACTACCGCTGGAGCCAGCGGTACTACCGCCTACATGCGATAGTGCTGCCCACCACAACCGCTCTACTACCGCTGAGAACACGCAACATCTAGAAAGGGAAGCGGAAGTGGAGCTGTTGTGTAGGGGAGGTACTACCGCTTGTAAGCGGTACTACCACTCATGCTACCATCCCACTGCCGCGCAAGCCGACACGAAAAAATGCAACCCCGAAAGCAGTGGTACCACGCGCGACACTGCCCCACGGTACTGCTGTCCATAAGCGGTACTACCGCTTGGGATGCTACAATGAAGCCCAAGCAAACAAATGGAAACAATAAAACCTGATCTATCGTAACCTCTGTATGTGAGCTCCGAATTAAGCAAACTCAAGCTTGCTGGATAGAGGACGACAAGAACTACCCAACAACGATGTGAAACCTCTATGAATGAAGAACCGGGACAAACTTCAACATCGAAAACATCATAGAAGATGCATAAATGAACTCCATTTTCTATGAACTAGAGCTTGTCATGAAGATGACCATAAGCTCCAAATCTCATAAGGAGAAACACCAAACAAGAACCAAGAAAGATGATGCAAGGAGGCAATGGTTTAAGCTCTCTACAAACGATACGATCAAGCTACCAACTAAGAGCCCCCCTTAATAGTACAGCAATTGATCCTATAACACGGTCTCCCAACTACCACCATGAGACCAGTGAAATAGAAAACCTATCAAGGAAAAACCTTTGCCTTGCACCTTTGAATTGCACAAAGTCCACTTGAGCTAGATGATGTAGATCTTGACTTCCTCAAGTTGGACCACCTTTCTTGATTGCGTTAGCTCGATGAAGACTAGTTGATAGCTCCCCCATACTCCACTATGGGTGAGCCACTCTTTGGCACATCTTCACAAGTCCATTGTCACTACAATGGACGGCAAGCATCAAGCACTTGATCTCTTCGTGATGCACCACTTGAACTTGCACACCGCAATCTTGATGACGATCACCACTTGATGTCATCCTCCATGGTTTGTATGAGATATCCCTCTTGACGGAAGCCCATGCAAACGTACCTAACCCACAAACAACTCTCACATAGACCATATGTTCGTACACAAAGTGTCATGGACAATGCTTGCCATACCATGGGATCACTTGACCCATCTCGATACATCTTGTACACTTTGTGTGTTGATCGACTTGAATCACTCTTTGAACTTAGTCTTGATCAACCTTGTATCATGTATTCCACATGACCATCTTTGGATAATTCCTTGACTAGCACTTTGGTCATCACATAAACTCCTTGAAACCAACACATGGACTTCAAGAAAATCCTATGGACAAACCCTTCAAATATAACTCGAGGCAACCATTAGTCCATAGAGATTGCCATCAATTACCAAAACCAGACATGGGGGCACCGCATGTTCTTTCACATGCTCTTTCAAATTTCGTTTTTTTGTTTTTTTCTTAATTCGTTCATGCTATCTTTGAATTTATTTTCAAAACAAAGCATTTTTAAATTCAAGTTGGAAACTTTGTGAATGTTGGACATTTATCTAGGTCCTTTTGATTAATTATTTTCTGCCATTATTTTATATAGGCTCTATTAATATTCTTGTTTGACTTATTTCACTAAATTTGTCTTTCTCTCAAAGATTTAATTATTTCTGTTGCAAATTTATTTGGAGGATTTTTTAATTCCTTGATTTTCCCCTATAGGGTCTCTTCTTATTTTCTGAAAGGGCTTTTAGGGTTTCTTTTAGAAATAGGGTTTTAAATACTTTATGTTTTTGGAATTTTACTTCAAATCAAACAAGATCAACATTCAAACAAACACTCAATCCTAGTTAAACCCTAATTAGTAGCAAGCCAAAACAAGTATTATTAGGAAAATTCTAATTCCTTGTGAAACTTTCAATATTCATGATTTGGGAAAAAATCTGGGATGCGACGGTGAACATGCTTACATAACCCACAAAAAAACACATGGGGTGCACATCGCGAACACAAACTCAATAATAATCACGACAATGTGATAGCTCACATTGCACACTTATCTTTTGGGCCAACCATGTGACATGGTTCACATCGCGCGCTAGGCTTTTGGCCACTACTTTGCCAATGCACACAATTGGGCTTGTGTGAGTGACATATGTTTTGCAAACACTTTCAGGTCGACTGTGTGTGATGTGTCTTGTTGGACCTAATTAGTCGTGGAGTGGAGATTGTATCTAATATAAGAGAAGGTTTTATCATCTAACCTGACATGGCAGGCTAAGACATAATATCTATGGTGCAGTAGTGGTAGCGGAGAAATCAAGTAATAGTCTAGTATCACATTAGACCACTAGTAACATTAATTTTTTCTTCACGATATGATAGTACTAACTTCCAAAGACCGCAGTGCATTTAAAGTGTGTCCCTGAGTGCCTGCTATTTATTTTCTTCTTTTCTCCCCTCAATCATCCATCCAAAACATAACACTGTGCATCCCCTCCTTCTTGCCATTGTCTTCCCTCCCTTCCACAAACCGCATCATCGACGGCCATACATCCCCACCATCATCAGTCCCTCTTCCAACCTCATCTTACTCGCCTGCTTCTTCTGGCATTGATCATAACTCTATGCCAGAAGACATGCCCTGTTGAAGCCACAAAAGGAAAATAGATCTATTGAAGGTGTATGAACCAAGTTGCAGACCTAAGGTGAGAGAATGACTCTTTTCCTAAAATATATAGCTAATGTATGTGTATTGTATCTCTTCTATTTTGAAGGTCACTTTGTTAAGAGTTTCCTCTTTGACCAAACTTAAGTTGTGATGTAGTATCTCTAGAGATATCACGGTAACTATGGCATTTATTCTTGTTCTTTTTTCTCCTATCTTGTTGTGTTCCTCCACAAGTCTGCTCCTCGTTATTTGCTTAGCACCGATGAGTTTTCCTTATTCCTACCAATAATCTTGCTTCGGCCATGGGATTTGAGAGGATTAAGGTTGACAAGTCTTTTGGTTCTAGTGTGTGTGCCATTGAGAAGGCATCATTGAGTATGGGTAACAAGTAATGGACCTCTCTACCATGAAATAGAACTATTAATCAATATTATGACCACAAGTGTGAACGCTTAGGATTCGACATAGTCGGGGATGGTGTGACCAAACATTAAAATCAATCAAGACATACCGAGGGCATCATTCATTGAAACCTTCGGATTTTCCAAGGAATGGAAATGTAGGGAATTCTTCCTACGTAGGTTGTTAAATTCTTCCTACGGTTTCGTAGGGAATGCACCCTTAGGATTTTTCACAGAATAGAACCATAGAGTAGGGAATTTTGCTCCAAGTGCACTCAGTAGGGAGTGGACATGATGGACCATCCTCACCCATTAGGCTCACTACGCTAGTGACCCCGCTTCTGTGAGAGAAAGGCCACTCTGTTTTTTTATTTTGCGTGGGGAGGATGGCTACTCTTAGAGCTGGGAAACAAGAAGCTTTGCCATAAATCATTTTACCATATGGCTATGCATGCTCAAGGGCCTACCCGCTTTCATGTCACACCGACAATACGTTTGCTAGAAATTAACGAAAAAGGCTTCCACCCCACTTTATATTTAAAGCAACAATCAACAACAATCCACCACATACAGCCCCCCCCCCCCACACACACACACACACCCGAGGCAGGATACATAGGCGCTGAAGAACAACTACACACTCCAAGAAAAATCTAGCATACTACAGGTAGGAAGATAAATCATCACTAGACTCCAAAGGATCCCTCAAACATGACACCACGAAGAGGGGCAACCGAAACTCAATGGATCAGGGCACCCAAAGCAGTGTCTTCAAGAATATCATGACACCGTAGCACCGCCACTGCCCGATCAACAGGATCAGGGTCTTCACCCAGAGCATCCCAGAGCATCAAGAGCAGCCATGATGGAGCCTTCAAGAAGGGTACGAGGCCCACAGACGCCACAGCTGTCAGTCTGGCCAAGGCAGACAAAGTTTTCACCCCGACAAGCACTATCCACCACCAGAACGGGGTAAGCGCAACCAAGACAGGTTGGACACCCCCACCGCCGAATGCTGAAAGCTAGCCACTACCGCCCTCACGGCCATCGCCGCCCTCCAGCACCCGAGTCGCGCACCCCGCCCACGGGCACCGTAGCTCCCACCATCGAGGCCGCCGCCACCACCGATCGGTGAGGGGTAGAAGGTCCCACCTTCCACCCCCCACGTGAGCCCCTTGACGAGATCGGGTATGAGCCGACCAGATCCAAGGGGCACTATCGTTAGCGATCACAACATGTTGCACACTAGGGATCAGGGCCACCGTTGCACACGGCGATAAGGCCAGGAATCACCCCTACCTCCCTCCTAGGAGCACCCTTGCCACCACCAGCCAGCCACACTTGCCACCAGCCGTAGGACACATACAAAGAGCAGCGGAGGGAGAAGGTCGCACCACCACCACTACGCCGCCCCCTCCACCAGCCAAGATGGCCACGGCGGAGGCGGCCGCCCCCGGCTCATGCCGCTCGGAGGGCCAGATCTGACGTAGCCGCAACCGATTCTGGCTCCCAAGCACACACCTCCAGCACGCCGCCGTCGCGCACTGCTCCTGGTGCACCATCGCGCTACCGTGCCCGTTGTCTAGCACGATACCCCGGCTTAGCCGCCTCGGCCCGCTCCGAGCCCGCTGAGCGAGAGGGCGAGATCTCCTCATCGCCAACTAGGCTTCGCCTGGCCGCGCCCTCTGGCGGCAGCGAGGGGGAGAAGGAGCAGGAGGGGGACCCTGCCGGCGGCGGCTAGGGATTCCATCTGGTCGCGCGCGGGGCTACCCGGGAGGAGTGAGGGGGAGCTTTTTCCCGTTGCTGCCTCAAAACGTTTTGACATGAGTAGAGTACATTTGAGCTGGGTTACTCATGGGATGGGCCCACCGGAGATCAATCCTGTCCACGGTTCGAATTGCAGCATGATGACCAAGGACCATACATGCTACTGCTTGGATTTTCGTGGGGCTAGGATTGCATTGACTGAAGTTTCCCCCGGTAGCTGCAGGCCGGAAAAAGTCCATTTTAAACCCTGAACTCGTAGAGGTTCGGCGAATCAACCCTTCCCGGTTGACATTTGCCACGCCAGCAAACTTATGCCTCAAATGATGCCAGGGTTTGATTTAGACAAGGATTGCATAGCTCAGGATGCAAATGACAGGAATTTGGATTTGAGGGTTTAATTTGCTGAACCTCTACGAGTTCGGGGTTTAAAATGGACCTGCACCAGGGGTGCTCGTAGTGTCACAGTGTAATCTTAGGACGCTTCTTTGTTACGTGTCGACAGAACCTGTGGTGGTAATCGCTCAAGGTATATATTGTGTGTGTTCATTCTGCAGTACACATGACTTGTGATTTCACAAAGGGAAACGCTTATAGCCGGTCGACCGGCTGAGTTTCCACCGGTCGCACCGTTCACTTTGCCTTATCTTATCTCTCCATTATCTTATGTCTCTAGGAACGACCAGAGCCACTCCTTTTTCTCCTTGCCCATGGACGCATCTTGTCTACGAGCTCCGCTTTTCCCTTTTGTCGTCTTCCCCTCTTCTTCCATGCGTCCCCCACTCCCCCCACCGGCGACAGGCTGTGCCGGACGGCCAATCGCCGCACACAACACCCACCTCACCTTTTCCACCGTCGGGGGTTCATCAAGCTCCTGCTCCTCCGCCAATCACCAGCACCACACCAGCGCCACCCCCACCCCCCCGTGCTGCTGCTACCACGACGTAGTGCAAGCTCCAGGACAAGCGGTGTTGGAACCAGCAGAGGGCGGTGTTGCAACCGTTGTCATCTAAAGCTGGAATCAAGAGGTGCGGCTCCTGCAAGCCCCGGCTGTGGTGCTGGAATGGCGGCTATGTCGTGCTATGACGGGCAGACGAGATGCTGGAACCGACCTTGGTGGGAGCTATAATCAGCGGCGCTTTTTGCTACAACCGTTCTTTTGTTTTGCTGGAATTAGCGACTTTGTTTGCTAGGATCTATAACTTGAGATGTTTTTTGCTGGAACTCTCTCTAATTTTTGCTACCGTCGTCTATGATTTTTGCTACCACTGGCCTTTTCGATTTTTGCTACCGCCCGTCTGTGATTTGCTGCTGAAACCCAGTTTCAATTTTTTCCTACCACCGTCCGTGTTTTTTGCTGCCACCGTCTTGGATCTTTGCCATCATCCCATCTTTTGATTTTTTTGCCGGATCCATGTTATTGCTGGAACCAGAGAATTTGTTTGCTGGAACCAACAATTTATTATGTTGCAACCAGCTTCCAGAGCCCAACGGCCAGTGGAACCGCTGGGGGCATTTTTTTTTTGACGGGCCTCCGCTGCATCTGGTGAGACGGCAAGCGGCCACGGCGAGGCGGTGAGTGGCGATGGGAGTGACTAGTCGGTGCTGCTACGGCAAGTTGGCGCCGAGTTCTACAGGGGTCGTGCATTGGTTTGTGGAGAAAGACGATGCATATCGGGGGTAGAGGATAAAGTTTGAATGGTTGACAATATGCTAATCCTACGGCGCAGAGCGGACCGGCCGAATGTTTCGGCCGGTGCGCCGGCGCCTAGTACTCGCCTTTCACAAATGGCAGAAAAAAGGGTGCACTATGTGCTCCAGTTTTCTTTTCTTTTCTTTTCTTTTCATAGCAGGGGCCTAATATAGTCGAGTACTCCCTCCGTTCAAAAATACTTGTCATCAAAATGAACAAAAAATATCTAGACACATCTCTTTTATCCATTTTGATGACAAGTATTTCCAGACGGAGGGAGTACGAGTCAAGTCAACGTGCACGGATGGATGCTATCGAGTATGCTCGTGTGTGCATGTCGGCATGCGAGGTGCATATGTACCTCCACGAAAGGTTGGAGAATTATAGCTAATCCACGCACAGTTTTACACAGAGGACAAACGTGTCATGAGTCATGTTGTGCGGCTACGACAATGATAGTTTTTGACCTACCATGCAGCACACAAGTTTGACCGCCCATTCACCCTTATATCCAGATGGAAAAAGAATAAATTTGCATGTGCCATCCGTGGCCTTTTCGCCGTGATTATAAGGTGATGGTTGCCCTCTCCTCGAGTCAATTTTACCTGGCAGGGTTTTGTAACTTGGTGCTCGCTAAAAAAACATCCCTCGTGTCGCACCCCAGGCGGCACCGGGGGCGACACTCCTCCGCCGCCAGCGACCCCCGCAGCGGGATCCATCTCCGCCGCTGCCACCGGCCTTTGCCGCGGTAGCGGCAGGCCCTGCTACCAAAGGCGACAGGGGGCTTTGATTTTGCGTCTGGAGGCGTCGGGGGAGGGGCGGAGCGGCTGGGGCGTCGTCCGGCCATCTCGTCGGCGCGAGGAAGACGGGGCAGCGGCCCCAGGAGACGGTGGTGCCCTCCTTTCTTGGCGGGCGGCGAGAGGTCGCCGGAGGGTGCGTTCTGCAGCGGTTCCTCGGCCGATCTCACCTCGGTCAGATCTGCATCTGGCGTGGATCGGAGGGGTGGCCGGTGGTGGCTGTAGTTTGTTGTGGTCCGGTGGTCCAGTGGTGGTCCGGTGGATGGTGGTCCGGTGGTGGCTGCAGTGTGCTGTGGGCGGTGATGCCGGGGCCCTTGTGCCCGGATCTGTTTGGGGGCGCGCTGCTCCTGGCCATGTGGATGGCAGGGCGGCAGCGCAGAGGCTGCCCGGGGTGTCGGCCCTGCGGGGGACTGCCGTGGAGGAGCTCCGGCTGCTCCAATCTTTGGTGGTCGGCGGCGTGCAGCAGTTTTGGGGACAGCGTGGCAATGCGAGGTCCAGCGAGGAGGAGGTCTTCGGCTGCTCTGTTCTTTGGGGTGGTGGTGCTCTGCTCGAGGAGGCCGGGGCGGCGACGGTGCAGGTCGTCGTGACGGCCGGGTTGGGCGTGTGAGGTGCGGCGGCAGCTGCACCATGAGGTGGAACCGGTGGACGTCGACCATGGAGATTGTGTGTGTGCACTGCTTCGGATCCGCTCGGATTCGGAGGTGCAGAGGAGCTTCGGGTGAAAGTCCTGCACTGATTTTGGGTCGGTGCCGGCAACGGCGGCACCATGGTGTCATTCTCCTTCTTGAAGGCGTTGTCGTGAAGCTCCATTACACGACTCTCCGGGAGAAATCCCTAGTTTCAGTTGGTTGAAACGGGCAATGACGGCGGCTATGTCGCTTCCTTCTTTGAGGCATCGCCTTGGAGAGTCAGCATACCGCAGTTTGCACGGATCTCTTCGTCGTCGGGGACAGTGGACGTTGGGCGGCGGCTCTGGGTGGTTTCTGATTGTGCGTCGAGATGACTGTAACACCCCGGTGTAATAATGCTACAGTAACCCCTGGGGTTAAGTTAATCTTTTTGCTAAACATGTGCCTGATCATTATTGTCTCATGTTCTTTCACATTCCAGTTGAATTCAAATTCAAATTTTGTCTGAAATTCAAAATGCTCAGACATGAAAACAAAAATGTTCATCATGTGCAGAATAATCCACAACTAATATTGGTGGTGAACCAACATTTTTGCAAAAGGTTTGAGCGGCCTAAGCTACTTCAAACAGTGGCCTAAGAAATAAATTAAATGCCTTTTTAATTTATGAAAATGGCAAACTATTTCTAAAGCCTCACAATCTTTTTTTGGCAGTGCCTAATAATTATTTGCAATTGTTTTGGCCAGTGGCATAATTTTGCAAAGTCAATAGTGGCTAAAGGCAAATGCAAAGGCTGCAAAAAAAAGAGAAACGAAAAGGAGAAAAGGAAAAAGCAGAGGGGAGAGAAAGCCCCTGCCCCACTTGGGCTTCGGCCCACCCGCGCTAGCTGGCCTAGCTAGGCCGGCCCATGCCCCCTCCCCGGTCGCTCTCCCCTCCCTCCTGTTCCCCCGGTGCGCGCCGCTACAGGGGCTCGTCGCCGCAACGACCACCTCGCCGGCAACGCCGCGGGTGGATAAGAGCCTCCCCCTCCGGCTCCTCGAGACCTCCCCCACCTACCTCCACCCACTCCTAGATTCCCCTCGCCCTCTCTGCCTCTGCCTCTCCCCACCAGATCCCCTCTCGAGTTCTCTCCATCTGCTCCGAGCGCCATCGCCGCCACGTCTTCGTCATCTCCGCGGCCACCGTGCCTTCGACGCGGCCTAGTCGTGCTCCTCGGCATCGCCGTGGACTGCCGCGTCTTCTGAAGCCGCTGGAAGGAGCCGAGGAGCTCTGCATCGCCGACCACGTCGTCATCTTCCTCGGGTTGCCGGCGATCCCCTTCTTCCCCGACGAACACCGTAGACTCCTGCTGCTCCTAAACTACCACGGGCCTTTCTTGCGCCGCGCGGTGAGCCCCTATTCCCCTTCCCTCGCTCCCCTGGACTCGTGCGCCCCCGTAGCCACCGCGTCCACCATGGCCGAGCTCAGCTCCACCGCATAGCACACCGTCGTCGCTGTGGGCGTCGTCATGCTCATCCGAGCACACGAGCGTGCTCAGGGCGTCTCCCTGGTGCCGCCCGAGCCTCTGGCTCGTCTCCCTGCACCCTCTAGCTCTGTTTCTGTCGCTGCCCGATCTCCGGCGTCCGCCTCGCTGCTCGCCGCCGTCATTTTAGTCCATCTCCGGTCGAGCTAGTGCCACCGCTGGATGCGCCGTCTCGTGCACGTTCGAACGCGGCCATCCGCGTCCAAAATGATGGCCTATGGCCATTTTCTGGTGGATCCCGAGCCGCGCCGCTGCAGGAAATGGCCGTCGGTGTTGCTCCGGCCGCCACGCTGACCTGGCAGCGGTGGGTCCTGCCCAGTGCCGCTGACAGTGGGCCCCTGCGCCTGTGTTTGACCGCGTTGACCACGGTCAACGCGGGATCCTATTCCCCAAACCACTGACTAATGGGGCCCACACCCATAATTAGGCTAATTAAATGTTTTTATAAGTAAAATTAACTTGTTAGACTAATTAGTCACTGACATGTGGGGGCCAACTGCTAACTAACCCCTGTTCAATTAAAATAACCCATTGTTAGCCCCCTGTCAATGACAGGTGGGTCCCACGGGTCAGTTTGACCTGGTCATCCAGTCTGTCGACTGCTGACGTCATCAGCACGTCATGCTGACGTCATTTTATCTTTTCTATTATTTTAAATAATTCCAGAAAATGCTTTAATCTTTGAATAATCATAGAAAATAAAGCGTAACTCCGATGAAAATGTTTTCTATATGAAAGTTGCTCAGAAAAATTCAACGAATCCGAATACGCGGTCTGTTCATCTGTCACATGCCCCTAGCATGCTGAACATGGAACTTTCCCCCTCCGGTCATCTGTCTGACACAGGTCCAGAACCGGGAAAACATTCCCGGTTGAATTCCCCCTTCACCTTTATCGTGTAGCCATACGTTAGGTCACTCCCGGCACAACATATTGCCACGTTATGCTTTGTGATGCTATGTTTGCTTTTTATTTACTGTTTCTTCCCCCTCTTCTCTCCGGTAGACCCCGAGACCGATGCCGCCCCTGTGATCGACTACGTCGACGACAACCCCTCCTTGCCAGAGCAACCAGGCAAGCCCCCCCTTTGATCATCCCGATATCGCCCATTCCATTCTCTCATGCTTGCATTAGATTTTACTATTGTTATTGTTTGCTCCTATTCTGATGCATAGCCTGCTTTTGTAACCTGCTTATTGTTACTGTACCGGCTTATCCTAAACTGCTTAGTATAGGTTGGTTAGTGATCCATCAGTGACCCCCACCTTGTCCTTGTTGCCCCTGCTTCATCATTGAAGACCCGATCAACGGGATCGAAGACCAGGACCCGACACCTCACCTCACATCACGCCCCTTCGTTGCTCGACTCTGCAATGTTACTATTGAGGGCCGAGGGTGAGACCTCTACAGCACTTCTGATGTTAACCTATAGTGTAGCTATTCGGTCGTGGTCATCAAGGGTGATTTCCTCCTTAACCACTTCCGATACGGCTCTGTCATGCAACCCCTCAAGTGTGAACCTCGAGGGTGATTCCTCTACGTTCACCTTGATGATTACATTGAGTGGAACCCATCGAGGGTGATTCCTTGGGTTTTCCTCTTGATGTTTGGACACACGGATACTTGGACTTTACAACTGTTACTTGGAAAGTGATGTGGAGACGGGTTGACCTGGAGGGTGCCCGCGAGATAATTACGAGGCGTGGCCGGGCATTCCTAGCCCTTGCCGCAAGCCCTCGAGACGGGGCAACGGGGTCGCATCTTTCGTGAGTCTCTGCTTGTTACCGCGCGTTCCTAATCCACTATGATTTGGATATTTGATCCGAGGGGCCTCTGGCCTGATAGCACTAACCATCACGTGGGCATAGTATGGGCGTTCTGCGTCATATACATCAGCCAAAGCTTAATAGACGTCAGCGACTGAGTGGCGCGCGCCGGGTTGGACTGCGCAAGCGCCTGCCTTGTTGAAGGAGGTAGCTAGGTCTGCTCACCGGCCGCGTACACAACGTGCAGGAGTTTCCGGGGAGATGGCCCATGACCCCTGGGGGCATAGGTTTAGTCCGGCGTGCTGACCTCTCTGTTAAGTCTAGGTCGGGTTGCGGCGTATTGTTTGGCCGAGGCCAGGCATGACCCTGGAAAGTGTGTCCGGCCGGAGTTAAGCGAGCGTGGTGGGTAAGTTGGTGCACCCCTGCAGGGAAGAACTAATCTATGCATAGCCTGTCCTACGGTAACGGACACTTGGAGTTGTATCCTGATCGATACAACTAGAACTGGATACTTGTGATGAGAACTGGATGGTGATGAGTAATGGATTGTGATGGTAACTGGATAGTATGGCTCTGGGATTTCTTTCTCGCAGGGAGTGAAGAAAGGATCTCTGGCCGAGGTTGATAACGCTACTACTACTTTACTTTATGCTACTCTACTCCCTCCTGTTTGCTGCAAGAGGGTGGTTTCCAGAAGATGCTAGTCTTTGATAGGACTAGGCCTCCTCTCTATTCTGGCATTTCTGCAGCCCAGTCCACATATACAACCTTCCTTTGATAATGTTGCATCTATAGTGTAGATCCTTGCTTGCGAGTACTTTGGATGAGTACTCACGGTTGCTTTGCTCCCTCTTTTTTTCCCCTTTTCCATTCTTCTCGGATGACGCAACCAGATGACGGAGTCCAGGAGCTAGATGACACCTTTGACGACTGCTGCTACCCCGAGGGTGCCTACTACCACGTGACGGATGCCGATGACCAAGAGTAGTTAGGAGGCTCCCAGGCAGGAGGCCTTGCCTTTTCGATCGTAGATGCTTTTGTGCTAGCCTTCTTAAGGCAAACTTGTTTAACTCATGTCTGTACTCAGATATTGTTGCTTCCGCTGACTCGTTTGTATTCAAGCTGATGTATTCGAGCCCTCGAGGCCCCTGGCTTGTAATATAAAGCTTGTATTATTTTAATTTGTGTCTAGAGTTGTGTTGTGATATCTTCCCGTGAGTCCTTGATCTTGATCGTACACATTTGCGTGTATGATTAGTGTACGATTGAATCGAGGGCGTGACAAGTTGGTATCAGAGCCAACTGCCTGTAGGTAGCCCCCTTTCCAACTCCTTGGCCGAAGTTGAGTCTAGTCACTAAAAACTTTTACTAACATTGGCTATGTGGCTTACGGGCCCACGTCGCCATTGGGTGGTATTAGCATCTTTTACTCCTCGTCTATACTCTGGGACTCTGAACTCTCTTCTACTCGGGTTAAACGAATTTACTAACATTAGGATCCCGTGACCACATTCACCCCGAAGTTGGATGAAGCCATAGTTATTCCTTAGAATAGCTTTTTGAGTAGTGCACACCCTGTCGTGTTGACTACGGAGTGGAATCCATCGTACCTCCTTCATTATGCATGTTTTCATCATGAATGATCCTTATCTTTGCAAATGCTCAATGCTGAACTACCCCTGTTACATGTTAGCAGGATGGTTAGACCCGCTGGTCGTGGTTGTGGTGCCAACGACCCACCACCGCCTGAATTCTTTACTGGAATGAGGCAACAGTTTGAGTTAACTCGCCAGTTCATGGAAGGAATGATGGCTCAGTTTCCTCGTCCGAACATGAATCAACATCCAACCTGAGTAACTCTGCAGGACTTCATGCGCCTCAACCCAACTATCTACCGCAGCTCAACTCAACCCCTTGATGCTGATGACTGGCTCCGCGACATCACATATGAAATGGAGTCTGCTAGTGTTGCCCCTGCCAGCTATGTCACCTTCGCATCTTTCTTTCTGAAGGGTCCTGCTGCTCAATGGTGGGACAGCCACAGGCGTACCCTACCTGCTGGAACGGTCATTACTTCGCCGGATTTCCAAGCTGCCTTCCGTGCCCGTTTCATTCCTCAGGGAACCATGGACAGGAAGAAGCGAGAGTTCCGCAACCTCACCCAAGGCAACAAGACTGTAGATGCTTATCAACGGGAATTTTTGGACTTGTCACGTTATGCTGAAGAAGACATTGCAACTGATGCTCGTAAGCAAGAGAAGTTTCGTGATGGACTTCACCCTGATATCAAGCTAGCATTGCTCATTCATGACTTTGCCGACTTCGCCACCTTGGTGAACAAGGCTATTCAGGTTGAGACTGGTCTTCAGGAACACCAGGGATCCCTCAGGCGTAGCCGTGATGCTGGCCCATCTTCGGGCCCGTCAGCGCAGAAGCGTCGGATATGGATTCCCCACAGCATGTATCGTCCAACTGCACCTGCACCAAGACAGTCCTATGTTGCACCTCGTCTGCCTCCTCAACCGCAGAGGCAGCCCCTTCGGGCTGTACCACCCCAAGCTTATGCTCCCAATCCCAATGATGGTCTGTGCTTCAAGTGTGGCCTTCCAGGTCACCGCTCCAGGAAATGCCCTCAAAATCAGAATCAGCTGGCTCTGTCTTCAACTGACCGTAACAATCAGCCCCATAACAACAATGCCAGACCTTATGGTCGTGGTCAGGCTAATCATGTTGATCTGAATGAAGCTCAAGACCAGCCTGCCACTGTGATGGGTACTCTCCTTGTTAATTCAGTACCAGCTTCTGTTTTGTTTGATTCAGGAGCATCACATTCATTCATGTCAGAAAATTTTGCTTACGCAGATGACATTCGATGCGAGCCCATGAACACTCCGATAGTGGTACGCACCCCTGCGGGCCGATGTCAAACTACCATGATTGGTCGCGACGTTCCTGTTGAAATTGAGGGGTTGGAATTCCTTGTTTCTCCCATTATTCTGGAGTCTTCCAATATTGACCTCATTCTGGGAATGGAATGGTTGAAAGCGCATACTGCCTCTATCGTTTGCGCTACCAAGGTCGTTCACCTCCTACATCCTTCAGATGAGATTGTAACCTACCATGCTCAGCTTGTTCAAAACGCTGAAGCACGACTTTATGCTTTGAATGTGTTGAACGAGGCACCTCTTGAGGGAATTGAAAAGATTCCAGTCATTCACGACTTCCAAGACGTATTTCCAGAAGAACTTCCAGGAATACCCCCTGCCCGGGCTGTCGAGTTCGTCATCGACTTGAAACCAGGCACCGTTCCTATTGCAAAACGACCTACAAGATGCCACCTCATGAACTCCTTGAACTTAAGGAGGAAATCGACAAATCTCTTTGCAAGGGTTTCATTCATCCAAGTTCCTCTGCTTGGGGAGCACCTTCTCTCTTTGTGAAGAAGAAGGATGGAACGAACCGTTTGGTCCAAGATTACCGTCCTATCAACCAAGCTACAATTCAAAACAAATATCCCCTTCCTCGGATCAATGATCTGTATGATCAACTGGCTGGTTCATCGATATTCTCTAAACTCGACTTGAGGTTGGGTTACCACCAGATCCGTGTTCGTGAAGAGGATATTCCAAAGACCGCATTTGTGACTCGTTATGGTTCTTACGAGTACACCGTCATGTCATTCGGTTTAACCAATGCTCCAGCTACATTCTCTCGTCTGATGAACTATATATTCATGGATTACCTCGACAAGTTCGTCGTAGTCTATCTGTATGATATACTGGTATATTCGAAGAATAAAGAAGAACATGCTGAACATCTTCGTCTTGTTCTGGAGAAGCTTCGAGAGCATCAACTTTATGCCAAGTATTCCAAGTGTGAATTCTGGTTACCCGAAGTCACCTACCTTGGTCATGTTATCTCCAAGGATGGTATTGCCGTCAACCCAGAGCGCGTTCAGGCTATTCTTGACTGGACCCCTCCGAAGACTGTCAAGCAAGTCAGAAGCTTTCTCGGACTGGCCAGCTATTGTCGCCGCTTTGCCGAGAACTTCTCCAAGATCGCCAAGCCACTGACTAATCTGCTTCACAAAGGCGTTAAGTTCGATTGGACAGACAAATGTCAGGAAAGTTTCCAGGCACTCAAGGACAAACTGACTTCTGCCCCAGTGCTTGCTCCCCCTGATTCTCGCAAGGACTTTGTCATCTATTGTGACGCTTCACGTCAAGGATTAGGCTGTGTTCTAATGCAAGAGCGCAGGGTGATTGCTTATGCTTCCCGTCAAGTGCGTCCTCACGAGGAAAACTACCCCGTTCATGACCTTGAGCTTGCAGCGGTTATCTTTGCATTGAAGCTATGGCGACAGTACCTTCTCGGTAATCGTTGCGAGATCTTCACTGATCATCAGAGTCTGAAGTACTTGTTTACTCAGCCAGATCTGAACCTCCGTCAGCAGCGATGGATGGAAGCTATTGCTGACTACAACTGCGGTATATCTTATAGACCTGGCAAGGCTAATGTAATGGCCGATGCCCTAAGCCGAAAGTCTTATTGCAATAATCACCAGGTCTACAAAGCTCAACCCCGCCTTTATGAAGAGCTATGCAAGCTGAACCTTCAACTAGTTCCACAGGGTTCTCTGAATAACCTTGTTTTGGAACCAACTCTTCTGAAAGCAATCAAGTCTGCTCAAGCCAAAGATGCTCATGTTGATCTGATGAAAAAGGATCTTGCCTTAGAGAAATCCAGAGATTTCTCACTTGGTGAAGATGGAACCTTATACTTCAGAGATCACATTGTCGTACCCCGGTTCGAGCTTATGACAGAGAAGGTGATGAAAGAAGCGCATGACACCCCTCTCTCTATTCATCCGGGAAGTACCAAGATGTATCTTGACATCCGTCAGAAGTACTGGTGGTCTAAGATGAAGCAAGACATTGCTCGATATATTTAAGAATGTGACGTTTGACGTCGCGTCAAAGCAGAACATCAGAAACCGGCTGGACTTCTACAACCGCTTCCGATTCCTGAATGGAAGTGGGATAAGATCCAAATGGACTTCGTCACTGGCCTTCCCAAGTCTCAGAAAGGTAACGATGCTATCTTTTTCGTCATCGACCAATTCTCGAAGGTTGCTCACTTTCTGCCAGTCAAGGAGACTATCACTGCTAGTCAATTGGCAACCTTGTATATCTCCCGAATTGTGTCACTCCACGGCATTCCGAAGGAGATCAATTCAGACCGCGGCAGTATTTTCACTTGTAAGTTCTGGGATAGTTTCCAAGAGGCAATGGGAACTCATATTACCTGGAGCACTGCTTATCATCCCCAATCCCAAGGCCAATTCGAGCGAGTCAATCAAATTCTTGAAGACATGCTTCGAGCTTGTGTTATTTCTTTCGGCAAGAAGTGGGAAGAATCTCTCCCTTATGCGGAGTTCTCTTATAACAACAGCTATCAAGCCATCTTGAAGATGGCACCCTTTGAAGTGCTTTATGGACGTAAGTGTCGAACCCCTCTGAATTGGTCAGAAACTAGGGAACGAGCACTCATTGGTCCGGACATTATTCAACAAGCTGAAGAGCAGGTTCGCATTGTCCGGGATAATCTCAAGGCGGCCCAATCCCGCCAGAAGAGCAACTATGACCGGAAACACTGGGGTTCAACTTATCAACCTGGTGAACAAGCTTATCTGCGTGTCACTCCTTTGAGAGGCACTCATCGGTTCGAGTCAAGGGAAAGTTAGCTCCTCGCTACATTGGTCCCTTCCGTATTCTCGCCCATCGTGGACTGGTGGCTTATCAACTGGAGTTGCCACCTCAGTTCTCTCACGTTCATGACGTCTTCCATGTGTCGCAACTTCGTCGATGCTTCAAGGATCCGGAACGTGAAGTGGATCCGGAATTGATTGAAATTCAAGATGATCTCACATACAAGGAGCATCTGATCTGCATTCTTGAAGAAGCTGAACGTCGAACATGCCAGAAGGTTACCAAGTTCCTCAAGGTGCAATGGTCGAATCATACTAAAGAGGAAGCCACTTGGGAACGCGAAGATAAACTCCGGGCTGAATACCCCGATCTTTTCCCTTCTACCTCTTAATTCTCGGGACGAGAATTTCTTTTAGAGGAGGAGAGTTGTAACACCCCGGTGTAATAATGCTATAGTAACCCCTGGGGTTAAGTTAATCTTTTTGCTAAACATGTGCCTGATCATTATTGTCTCATGTTCTTTCACATTCCAGTTGAATTCAAATTCAAATTTTGTCTGAAATTCAAAATGCTCAGACATGAAAACAAAAATGTTCATCATGTGCAGAATAATCCACAACTAATATTGGTGGTGAACCAACATTTTTGCAAAAGGTTTGAGTGGCCTAAGCTACTTCAAACAGTGGCCTAAGAAATAAATTAAATGCCTTTTTAATTTATGAAAATGGCAAACTATTTCTAAAGCCTCACAATTTTTTTTGGTAGTGCCTAATAATTATTTGCAATTGTTTTGGCCAGTGGCATAATTTTGCAAAGTCAATAGTGGCTAAAGGCAAATGCAAAGGCTGCAAAAAAAAGAGAAAAGAAAAGGAGAAAAGGAAAAAGCAGAGGGGAGAGAAAGCCCCTGCCCCACTTGGGCTTCGGCCCACCCGCGCTAGCTGGCCTAGCTAGGCCGGCCCATGCCCCCTCCCCGGTCGCTCTCCCCTCCCTCCTGTTCCCCCGGTGCGTGCCGCTACAGGGGCTCGTCGCTGCCCGACCACCTCGCCGGCAACGCCGCGGGTGGATAAGAGCCTCCCCCTCCAGCTCCTCGAGACCTCCCCCACCTACCTCCACCCACTCCTAGATTCCCCTCGCCCTCTCTGCCTCTGCCTCTCCCCACCAGATCCCCTCTCGAGTTCTCTCCATCTGCTCCGAGCGCCATCGCCGCCGCGTCTTCGTCATCTCCGCGGCCACCGTGCCTTCGACGCGGCCTGGCCGTGCTCCTCGGCATCGCCGTGGACTGCCGCGTCTTCTGAAGCCGCTGGAAGGAGCCGAGGAGCTCTGCGTCGCCGACCACGTCGTCGTCTTCCTCGGGTTGCCGGCGATCCCCTTCTTCCCCGACGAACACCGTAGACTCCTGCTGCTCCTAAACTACCACGGGCCTTTCTTGCGCCGCGCGGTGAGCCCCTATTCCCCTTCCCTCGCTCCCCTGGACTCGTGCGCCCCCGTAGCCACCGCGTCCGCCATGGCCGAGCTCAGCTCCGCCGCATAGCACACTGTCGTCGCTGTGGGCGTCGTCATGCTCATCCGAGCACACGAGCGTGCTCAGGGCGTCTCCCTGGTGCCGCCCGAGCCTCTGGCTCATCTCCCTGCGCCCTCTAGCTCTGTTTCCGTCGCTGCCCAATCTCCGGCGTCCGCCTCGCTGCTCGCCGCCGTCATTTTAGTCCATCTCCGGTCGTGCTAGTGCCACCGCTGGATGCGCCGTCTCGTGCACGTTCGAACACGGCCATCCGCGTCCAAAATGATGGCCTATGGCCATTTTCCGGTGGATCCCGAGCCGCGCCGCCGCAGGAAATGGCCGCCGGTGTTGCTCCGGCCGCCACGCTGACCTGGCAGCGTTGGGTCCCGCCCAATGCCGCTGACAGTGGGCCCCTGCGCCTGTGTTTGACCGCGTTGACCACGGTCAACGCGGGATGCTATTCCCCCAACCACTGACTAATGGGGCCCACACCCATAATTAGGCTAATTAAACGTTTTTATAAGTAAAATTAACTTGTTAGACTAATTAGTCACTGACATGTGGGGGCCAACTGCTAACTAACCCCTGTTCAATTAAAATAACCCATTGTTAGCCCCCTGTCAATGACAGGTGGGTCCCACGGGTCAGTTTGACCTGGTCATCCAGTCTGTCGACTGCTGATGTCATCAGCACGTCATGCTGACGTCATTTTATCTTTTCTATTATTTTAAATAATTCCAGAAAATGCTTTAATCTTTGAATAATCATAGAAAATAAAGCGTAACTCCGATGAAAATGTTTTCTATATGAAAGTTGCTCAGAAAAATTCAACGAATCCGAATACGCGGTCTGTTCATCTGTCACATGCCCCTAGCATGCTGAACATGGAACTTTCCCCCTCCGGTCATCTGTCTGACACAGGTCCGGAACCGGGAAAACATTCCCGGTTGAATTCCCCCTTCACCTTTATCGTGTAGCCATACGTTAGGTCACTCCCGGCACAACATATTGCCACGTTATGCTTTGTGATGCTATGTTTGCTTTTTATTTACTGTTTCTTCCCCCTCTTCTCTCCGGTAGACCCCGAGACCGATGCCGCCCCTGTGATCGACTACGTCGACGACAACCCCTCCTTGCCAGAGCAACCAGGCAAGCCCCCCCTTTGATCATCCCGATATCGCCCATTCCATTCTCTCATGCTTGCATTAGATTTTACTATTGTTATTGTTTGCTCCTATTCTGATGCATAGCCTGCTTTTGTAACCTGCTTATTGTTACTGTACCGGCTTATCCTAAACTGCTTAGTATAGGTTGGTTAGTGATCCATCAGTGACCCCCACCTTGTCCTTGTTGCCCCTGCTTCATCATTGAAGACCCGATCAACGGGATCGAAGACCAGGACCCGACACCTCACGTCACATCACGCCCCTTCGTTGCTCGACTCTGCAGTGTTACTATTGAGTGCCGAGGGTGAGACCTCTACAGCACTTCTGATGTTATCCTGTAGTGTAGCTATTCGGTCGTGGTCATCGAGGGTGATTTCCTCCTTAACCACTTCCGATACGGCTCTGTCGTGCAACCCCTCAAGTGTGAACCTCGAGGGTGATTCCTCTACGTTCACCTTGATGATTACATTGAGTGGAACCCACCGAGGGTGATTCCTTGGGTTTTCCTCTTGATGTTTGGACACACGGATACTTGGACTTTACAACTGTTACTTGGAAAGTGATGTGGAGACGGGTTGACCTGGAGGGTGCCTGCGAGATAATTACGAGGCGTGGCCGGGCATTCCTAGCCCTTGCCGCAAGCCCTCGAGACGGGGCAACGGGGTCACATCTTTCGTGAGTCTCTGCTTGTTACCGCGCGTTCCTAATCCACTACAATTTGGATATTTGATCCGAGGGGCCTCTGGCCTGATAGCACTAACCATCACGTGGGCATAGTATGGGCGTTCTGCGTCATATACATCAGCCAAAGCTTAATAGACGTCAGCGACTGAGTGGCGCGCGCCGGGTTGGACTGCGCAAGCGCCTGCCTTGTTGAAGGAGGTAGCTAGGTCTGCTCACCGGCCGCGTACGCAACGTGCAGGAGTTCCCGGGGAGATGGCCCATGACCCCTGGGGGCATAGGTTTAGTCTGGCGTGCTGACCTCTCTGTTAAGTCTAGGTCGGGTTGCGGCGTATTGTTTGGCCGAGGCCGGGCATGACCCTGGAAAGTGTGTCCGGCCGGAGTTAAGCGAGCGTGGTGGGTAAGTTGGTGCACTCCTGCAGGGAAGAACTAATCTATGCATAGCCTGTCCTACGGTAACGGACACTTGGAGTTGTATCCCGATCGATACAACTAGAACTGGATACTTGTGATGAGAACTGGATTGTGATGAGTAATGGATTGTGATGGTAACTGGATAGTATGGCTCTGGGATTTCTTTCTCGCAGGGAGTCAAGAAAGGATCTCTGGCCGAGGTTGATAACGCTACTACTACTTTACTTTATGCTACTCTACTCCCTCTTGTTTGCTGCAAGAGGGTGGTTTCCAGAAGATGCTAGTCTTCGATAGGACTAGGCCTCCTCTCTATTCTGGCATTTCTGCAGCCCAGTCCACATATACAGCCTTCCTTTGATAATGTTGCATCTGTAGTGTAGATCCTTGCTTGCGAGTACTTTGGATGAGTACTCACGGTTGCTTTGCTCCCTCTTTTTTTTCCCTTTTCCATTCTTCTCGGATGACGCAACCAGATGACGGAGTCCAGGAGCCAGATGACACCTTTGACGACTGCTGCTACCCCGAGGGTGCCTACTACCACGTGACGGACGCCGACGACCAAGAGTAGTTAGGAGGCTCCCAGGCAGGAGGCCTTGCCTTTTCGATCGTAGATGCTTTTGTGCTAGCCTTCTTAAGGCAAACTTGTTTAACTCATGTCTGTACTCAGATATTGTTGCTTCCGCCGACTCGTTTGTATTCAAGCTGATGTATTCGAGCCCTCGAGGCCCCTGGCTTGTAATATAAAGCTTGTATTATTTTAATTTGTGTCTAGAGTTGTGTTGTGATATCTTTCCGTGAGTCCTTGATCTTGATCGTACACATTTGCGTGTATGATTAGTGTACTATTGAATCGAGGGCGTGACAATGACGATCTCGGGAACAATGCAAGTGGCAGCTCTATGAGGTGGGGCTCTATCTCCACATTGGTTGGGTGGCATCCTTGTCCCGCTTGGGCGGTAGGGGTGTCGGCTCGGTCGATGCGCCCTATAGGGGGCGGTCTGACGTTATGTCGGGGCGGCGGCCCCGGATGTGGTGAGACGTTCGTTGTCTGCGAGCTGTCGCCTTGAGCAGTGTGGGCTGCGGGCAGCTGGGTTGTGCGGCATTGCTGCTCGAGGGGAGCGGTGGTATGTCGGGGCGGCAGCCCCGGAAGGCGGTGCCGGTTGATTGCGCTGGGCGTGACAGAGCGGTGGATGTCGGGGTGGCGGCCCCGGAAAAATCACTATGGCGACCAGACTTCTGTGGCAACGATGATGGTGGGAGCGATGTCGGCGACGCGGCAATGGATGCGGTAGTCGGCTCTTCTCCGGCGTGTCCACGGTATTGCCTCGGTTTGTTTGTTGCTGTGGAGTCGAAGCTACGGCGGCGGGGCCCTGTGGTGTACGATGACTGGCTGCAGGTGGCCCGTTCGGTGATCTTTCGTGGCGCCAGCCGTGGCTGGTTTTGTTCTTCTGAGTTCTCCGTCAGAGTCGGAGCTGCGTTGTCTGGCTGTAGGTTGACATGTTGTCCAATAGGGTGGGCTTTGCCCAATGTGTTTCAATCTAGGGGTGTGGGCTTGGCCCTTGTTGTTCGGTTTTCGCCCAGTTTTCCGTAATTAACTGGGCAATTCTCTTCTGCTTAATTAATAGATGAGGCAATCTTTGCCTCCGTTTCAAAATTATTATTTTTTACCTGACAGTGTGATCAAGCCCAAATGTATGCAGCGTGGAGCCCCTTCCCTTCCCCATTTCAAAAAATTGTCTCCATTGGTAGTGCAATGGCATGCATGCGAACTTGCAATAACTCGGTCTCCCCACAAGAAGAGAATCAGTGTGAAGTGTGAACAGTAGAACCCACAGGCATTTGAAATAGGAGTAGTTGTATTTGAAACGGAAATAAGTACGCAGGAAACAAAACCAAAAGTCAAGAGGAGGCATGCTGAGATGAGATCCACATAAAGAAAGGGGGCTCGGAACCGCGAGCCACGAGAAAGAGCACCCCTCCCCTCCCGCAGCGGCGCCAAGTCATCATCCCTTTGCATGCTTGGCCTGGCCCCGTTCCTTGTCCACTTTCGACTTTGCAAGATTTCCAAGCTTTCCCTGACAAAACTGTGGCTGCTTGACATGCCGGAGCCGGACTGCAGCCCGCAGCGCGCGCACACGCCCTTTTGCCGGCTTTTAGGCCTCCCAAAAGCCCTCCCTATTTAGGCACGCGCCCCATGCCATCCCTCCTCACTCTCACTAGTGTCTTTCAGTAACTCTCTTTTCTCTCTCTCTCTCTCTCTCTCTATACCCCACCCATGGAAACGGCCGAACTGCAGGAGAGGCAGCATGCCTGGCGGTGGCCTCTGGACGCCATGGCCTGCAGCAGCGGCAGGTGTTGCCTTCAGCTCGAGTGGGATCCGCAGCTGATCAGGTACTTCGGCGGCCTAGGCGTGCTGGGCGTCGGCGGCGGCGGTAATCCTGACGATCATGGTGCCATCGAGCACGAGCTCGGGCTCTTCTTCCCCAAGTGTACGTGCGCCATATCTATCTGGCTTGCCATTTCGTTTTTCTTTGGCATGCAGTTGAACTGTTGGAGCTATTCTTCAATTCCATGGTGATGTATGGTAATTGATTTTCATTGTTGCAGGCATGGAGTTGCCGGGTTCTTCAGAGCCGCCGCTGGACGATGTGATGGAGTGGTCCGGGGAGCAGTTGGAAGAACTGATCCGAGTGCGTGCAAGTCAGCAATGGCGTGCAGCGCAGCTATTTTAGAGTGTTACTACCACTACCACCCTTTTCTTACTGGCCTCCTGCTTGCCTCTTCAGAATTTCCCCATCCTAGACGAGGATCTGGTAGGCTTCGATCCCAGCTGCTTTCTCGAGGATACAAGCACCGCTGCTGATGCTTCTTTCCTGTGCAAGAATTCGAATGCAGGTTAATTACTACTTACATTTAATTTGCTTATCTTAGTTCACACTCTTCAGACAGCGGTTTGTTAGTCCTGGGTGTTTCATTTAATCCATGGTACGTACTGGTACTTTTCCAAGTATCTAGGACAGACTTTAATGATTATAGTATGGAGTAACTACGGTGGTTAGGAGATTCATGTTGGGGCCCACCCAAGATTAGCAGCACACTGGTGTCCTAAGCCCATCATCTGTCCATCATGAATCATTTGACTTGTTACTGGACTAGGGAGACACTGCTTCTTGAGTAGAGTAAAAAGAAAAACTTTGGACTTGCATTCTCAGACGGTAGCACCCACCCAGATTCCGTTACCTGCTGCATATCCCTGTGTGCTCATCGCCTCTTGAAACTGAAATGTCATCAAACTGTGCCCTTTTTTTGTTCGTTAATTAAGCACCAAACTGATAGGCTCTGCTTCTGCAGGGGTTGACGGTCTTCTGGCCCCGAGCTCTGCCACACCGGTGGAGCCGCCCACATTGCCGGTGGCGCAGCCGGAGCAGCCTCCCCTCAGCTCGACCACGTCCAATCGCCACGGCGACCAACAGCGCCAGATCACTAGCGCCAACTGTTCTTCCAAACGCTCGACGCCACAAGAAAGTAAATAAAACCCAATTTACTCACCTGCCCATTCAGTAAAAACAGGGTGCTAACCAGTAGGTGTATGTATGATGCATTGCGCAGCAGAGCAGGATGGAGGGAGCGGCAAGAGGCGCAGGAAGTCAGGGCTTACGGTGGTGCGCCCGTTCTCGGTGGTGAAGCCCGGCCCCCGCGGGGTGGACGGCGTCGAGACGCTGGCCGACATCAACGAGCGGATCCTGACGCCGTCGGCGAGGCCCGTCCGGCACCCCGTGGGGGAGTTCGCGTGCGCCCCGCGCGCGTCGGCGGGCGGCGACCGGCCGGCCCCGTCCGGCAAGGCAGTCACCGGTTTCACCAGGTTGCACACCGCCCGGAAGGGCACGATCACCGTCATAAGGTCATCTGGATAAACATCCGACTGTGTGTGCGATGAGCACCATAAGTTCGTCTTGCTGGATCATGTAGATGCTGCCTTGCTCATGTCTAGATTAAATAATAATAATGACCAATGATCAATCGTACTGCGAAATAAAATGCATGGCGCGAGGCTGTATGAACTGAGAGACCGGTGTGCGCATGCGATTCTCGATGGGAATTGGCAAAGGACGAGGAATTTGAAATAGTATGAGTCTTTTAAAGCAAAATAAAGATCGTTGCAGGGGTAGCTTTTGCTCTGGAGCTTGATGAATTGATCGGGGGCACCTTTGGATCGTACGTGCCAGCCAAAGTGTGCGAGGTTATAATTGTACCCCTAGGTATATGTTTCCTGTTACTGCTGCAAAAAAGATCACGGCGTCTCGGCCTACGGCAGTAGGTGGGCCCCCACCAGATTTGAGCCCCATGGAAAATTGCGCATTTCTGTCAGTGTGCTACTGTGTCCGGCAAGTTTTTTTTTAACGAAATAGGCTTTCGTCCCGCTATATATATACTCCCTCCGTCTTAAAATTCTTGTCTTAGATTTGTCTAGACACGGATATATCTAATACTAAAATGTGACCTGATACATCCGTATTTAGACAAATTTAAGACAAGAATTTTTGGACGGAGGGAGTATATAGCAACCAGCACAAGCACGCCCAAAAGAAACAAAAAAGAAGAAGAGAGAAAATAATGTCAACAGCGTCGGATCGACGAAAAAGATGATGACCCGCAACCACTGCGCCCACCAGAGATTTACCACCTCGCTCCTAGCACCTCAAACCTCCGCAGACCAAGCAACACCTTCAAGAAAGAACACGATGACTACGATGCTGCTGCCCGGACAGGTCCTAGGGTTTCCCCGGTACGCGGAGGGGCGTGGGGAAGAGGAATACCCGACGCCCTTCAGGAAGGAAGGGTGGCGCCCACGGGCGTGACCGCGTTGGTGCCAGCAAGCCGGCAAAGATTTCTCCCGTCCGCCAAACACCCACTTCCCCGAATGGTGTGACGATCCACCAATCATGCCGACCACCAACATGCGCCACCATGGTCATGCCATCATCACCGTCGCCTCACCGTGGTCAACGAAGCGAGACCGACGCGGCCGAAAGGGGGCAGCCGGGAACGAGGAGCGGCAGCATCAGCAGCCACACGGGAGGAGACAACCTCCACCGCCATTGGCGGTCACCGATCGGACGCGGCAAGAGGAGCACACCAGGCCGTCGAGAGCCGGCTGATCCCGAAAGGGGCTCACGAAGCGCCCGTTGACGCGCTGCAGTAGGCATGCCACCGTTCCCACAACTCCCCGCACAAGTCGCGCCTCCTCAACCCCTGCCGGAGATGCCGCAGGCGAGATCAAGCCAGGCCCGCCCAGACCCAGATAGTTTTATTGCTATTGCTTCTTCATGCCAAATACATATTCCTTCGACTATGAGATTATGCAACTCTCGGATACCGGAGGAATGCCTTGTGTGCTATCAAACGCACAACGTAACTCGATGGTTATAAAGATGCTCTACAGGTATCTCCGAAGGTGTTTGTTGAGTTGGCATAGATCAAGAATAGGATTTGTCACTCCGAGTATCGAAGAGGTATCTTTGGGCCCTCTAGGTAATACACATCATAAGCTTGCAAGCAAACGACTAAGGAGTTAGTCATGAGGTGATGTATTACGGAACGAGTAAAGATACTTGCTGGTAACGAGATTGAACTAGGTATGAAGATACCGACGATCGAATCTTGGGCAAGTAACATACCGATGGAGAAAGGGAATAACGTATGTTGTCATAATGGTTCGACCGATAAAGATCTTCATAGAATATGTGGGAGCTAATATGAGCATCCAGGTTCCGCTATTGGTTATTAACCGGAGAGGTGTCTTCGTCATGTCTACATAGTTCTCAAACCCATAGGGTCCGCACGCTTAACGTTCGATGACGATATAGTAATATATTAGTTATGTGTTTTGTTGACCGAATGTTGTTCGGAGTCCCGAATGAGATCACGGACATGACGAGGAGTCTCGAAATGGTCGAGAGGTAAATACTGATATATAGGACGATGGTATTTGGATACCAGAAGTGTTCCGGAGGGTACCGGGTACATATCGGGTCATCGGAAGGGGTTCTGGGCACCCCGACAAAGATATGGGCTTAATGGGTCAAAGGAATAGACACCAGCCCACAAGGGGCTGGTGCGCCCCTCCACCAGGCTGGCCAGCCCTAGGGAAAGGAAAGGGGGGAGGGCAAGCCCCTCCTTCCTTCCCCTCCTCAAGTGATAAAGGAAAGGGGGGGGGGCGCCACCTCCCCCTTCCTTCCCCTGGCGCCTATACAAGGAAGGGGGGGGGCGAACCAGGGCAGGAGCCCGAGCGGAATTCAGCACCACTTGGGGAGCCCCTTGGCCTCTCCCCTCTCCCTCCGACCTATATATATGACGAGGAGGGGCGCCTAGCACACATCAGACAATTGCTTAGCTATGTGCGGCGCCCCCCTCCACATTTTACTCCCCCATTCATATTTTTGTAGTGCTTAGGCGAAGCCCTGCAGAGATCACTTCACCATCATCGTCACCACGCCGTGCTGACAAAACTCATCTACTGCCTCGATGTCTTGCTGGATTAAGAAGGCGAGGGACGTCGTCGAGCTGGACGTGTGCAGAACTCATCTACTGCCTCGACGTCTTGCTGGATTAAGAAGGCGAGGGACGTCGTCGAGCTGGACATGTGCAGAACTCGGAGGTGTCGTACATTCGGTACTCGATCGGTGGATCGTGAATAAAGTTTGATTACATCAACCACATTGTGAAACGCTTCCGCTTACAGTCTATGAGGGTACGTAGACATACTCTCCCCCTTGTTGCTATGCATATCCTAGATAGATCTTGCATGGGCGTAGGAAATTTTTGAAATTGCATGCTACGTTCCCCAACAGTGGCATCTGAGCCAGGTCTATGCGCAGATGGTATGCACGAGTAGAACATAAAGAGTTGTGGGCGGTGATCGTCATACTGCTTACCACCAGTGTCTTATTTTTATTCGGCTGTATTGTTGGATGAAGCGGTCTGGACCAACCTTACATGACCACGTTCATGAGACCGGTTCCACCGACAGTCATGCAACTAGTTTTGCATAAAGGTGGATGGCGGGTGTCTGTTTCGCCTACTTTAGTTGAATCGAATTTGACTGCAGCCGGTCCTTGTTGAAGGTTAAAACAACAAACTTGATAAATCACCGTTGTGGTTTTTGTGTCGTAGGTAAGAACGGTACTTGCTAGCTAGCAGCCCGTAGCAGCCACGTAAAACTTGTAACAACAAAGTAGAGGACGTCTAACTTGTTTTTGCAGGACATGTTGTGATGTGATATGGTCAAGGCATGATGTGATATACGTTATTGTATGAGATGATCATGTTTTGTAAAAAGTTATCGGCAACCGGCAGGAGCTTTATGGTTGTCTCTTTATTGTATGAAATGCAAACGCAATGTAATTGCTTTACTTTATCACTATGCAGTAGCGATAGTTGTAGAAGCAATAGTTGGCAAGACGACCATGATGCAACGATGGAGATCAAGGTGTCGGTGACGATGGAGATCATGACGATGCTTTGGAGATGGAGATCAAAATCACAAGATGATGATGGCCATGTCATGTCACATATTTTGATTACATGTGTGATGTTTATCTTTTATGCATCTTATTTTGCTTAGTACGGCAGTAACATTATATGATGATCCCTTAACTAAAATTTCAAGGTATAAGTGTTCTCCCTGAGTATGCACCATTGCGACAGTTCCTCGTGCTGAGACACCACGTGATGATCGGGTGTGATAGGCTCTACGTTCACATACAACGGGTGCAAGATAGTTTTGCACATGCGGAATACTCGGGTCAAACTTGATGAGCCTAGCATGTACAGACATGGCCTCAAAACACTAGAGACAGAAAGGTCGAACGTGAATCATATAGTAGATATGATCAACATAGAGATGTTCACCATTGATGACTAGCCCATCTCACGTGATGATCGGACATGGGTTAGTTGATTTGGATCACGTTACACTTAGATGACTTGAGGGATGTCAGTTTAAGTGGGAGTTCTTAAGAGATTTGATTAATTGAACTTTAATTTATCATGAACTTAGTCCTGATAGTATTTGCAAATTACGTTGTAGATCAATAGCTCACGTTGTAGCTCCCCTATGTTTTTTGATATGTTCCTAGAGAAAACTAAGTTGAAAGATGATAGTAGCAATGATGCGGACTGGGTTCGTGATCTAAGGATTATCCTCATTGCTGCACAAAAGAAATATGTCCTTGATGCACCGCGAGGTGACAAACCTATTGCAGGAGCAGATGCAGACGTTATGAACGATTGGCAAGCTCAATATGATGCCTACTTGATAGTTTAGTGCACCATGCTTTACAGCTTAGAACCGGGACTTCAAAAACGTTTTGAACACCACGGAGCATATGAGATGTTCCAAGAGCTAAAATTTGTATTTCAGACTCATTCTCACGTCGAGAGGTATGAGACCTTTGACAAGTATTTTGCCTACAAGATGGAGGATAATAGCTCAGCTAGTGAGCCTGTGCTTAGAACGTCTGGGTACTATAATCGCTTGAATCAAGTGGGAGTTAATCTTCCAGATAAGATAGTGACTGACAAAGTTCTCTAGTCACTGTCACCAAGCTAATAGAGCTTGGTGATGAACTATAATATGCAAGGGATAACAAAAATGATTCCCGAGCTCTTCGTGATGCTGAAATCGGCGATGATAGAAATCAAGAAAGGGCATCAAGTGTTGATGGTTAACGAGACCACTAGTTTCAAGAAAAAAGGAAAGGGGAAGAGAGGGAACTTCAAGAAGAATGGCAAGCAAGTTGTCGCTCCCATGAAGAAGCCCAAAGCTGGACCCAAGCCTGAAACTGAGTGCCTCTACTTGAAAGGAAATGGTCACTGGAAACGGAACTGCCCCAAATACTTGGCGAATAAGAAGGATGGCAAAGTAAACAAAGGTATATTTGATATAAATGTTATTGATGTGTACCTTACTAGTATTAGTAGTAGCTCCTGTGTATTTGATACTGGTTCAGTTGCTAAGATTAGTAACTCGAAACAGGAGCTGCATAATAAATAGAGACTAGTTAAGGGCGAAGTGACGATGTGTGTTGGAAATGATTCCAAGGTTGATACGATCACCATCGTACGCTCCCTCTACCTTCGGGATTAGTGTTGAACCTAAATAAATGTTATTTGGTGTTTGCCTTGAGCATGAATATGACTGGATCATGTTCATTGCAATACGGTTATTCATTTAATTCAGAGAATAATTGTTAGTCTATTTACATGAATAAAACCTTCTATGGTCATACACCCAATGTGAATGGTTTATTGAATCTTGATCATAGTGATACACATATTCATAATATTGATGCCAAAAGATGCAAAGTTGATAATGATAGTGCAACCTACTTGTGGCACTGCCGTTTAGGTCATATTGGTGTAAAGCGCATGAAGAAACTACATGCTGATGGGCATTTGGAATCACTTGATTATGAATCCTTTGATACTTGCGAACCATGCCTCATGGGCAAGATGACTAAAACTCCATTCTCCGAAACAATGGAGTGAGCCAATGACTTATTGGAAATAATAGTGACTTATTGGAAATAATACATACCGATGTATGCGGTCCGATGAGTGTTGAGGCACGTGGCGGGTATCATTATTTTCTGACCTTCACAGACGATTTAAGTAGATATGGGTATATCTACTTGATTAACCACAAGTCTAAAAATTTGAAAAGTTGAAAGAATTTTAGAGTGAAGTGGAGAATCATCGTAACAAGAAAATAAAGTTTCTATGATCTGATCGTAGAGGCGAATATTTGATTTACGAGTTTGGCCTTCATTTAAACAATGTGGAATTGTTTCACAACTCACGCCATCTGGAACACCACAGTGTAATGGTGTGTCCGAATGTCATAGCCGCACTTTACTAGATATGGTGTGATATATGATGTCTCTTACTGATTTACCACTATCATTTTGGGGTTATGCATTAGAGACAACTGCATTCACGTTAAATAGGGGGCCTTCTAAATGCGTTGAGACGAAACCATATGAACTATGGTTTGGCAAGAAAACTAAGTTGTCGTTTCTTAAAATTTGGGGTTGCGACACTTATGTCAAAAGGCTTCAGCCTGATAATCTCGAACCCAAATTGGGGAAGTGCGTCTTTATAGGATACCCTAAGGAAACAATTGGGTACACCTTCCATCACAGATCCGAAGGCAAGATCTTCGTTTCTAAGAATGGGTCCTTTCTAGAGAAGGAGTTTCTCTCGAAAGAAGTGAGTGGGAGGAAAGTAGAACTTGATGAGGTAATTGTACCTCCTCTCGAATTGGAATTTAGCACATCAGAGGAAATCGTTCCCGTGATGCCTACACCAACTAGAGAGGAAGCTAATGATGATGATCATGAAACTTCAGATCAAGTTACTACTGAATTTCGTAGGTTGACCAGAGCATGATCCGCACCAGAGTGGTATGGTAATCCTGTCCTGGAAGTCATGTTACTAGACCAAGGCGAACCTATGGACTATGAATAAGCTATGATGAGCCCATATTCCGAAAGATGGCTTGAGGCCATGAAATCTGAGATAGGATCCATGTATGAGAACAAAGTGTGGAGTTTGGTGGACTAGCCCGATGATCTGCAAAGCATAGTGAATAAATGGATCTTCAAGAAGAAGACTAACACTGATGGTAATGTTGCTGTCTACAAATCTCGACCTGTTGCGAAAGGTTTTTGATAAGTTTAAGGGGTTAACTACAGTGAGACCTTCTCACCCGTAGTGATGCTTAAGTCCGCCGGAATCATGTTGGCAATTGATGTATTTTATGATTACGAAATCTGGCAAATGGACGTCAAAACTGAATTCCTCAATGGATTTCTTAAATAAGAGTTGTATATGATGCAATCAAAAGGTTTTGTCGATCTTAAAGGTGCTAACAAAGTGTGCAAGCTCTAGCAATCCATCTATGGACTGGTGCAAGCATCTTGGAGTTGGAATATACGCTTTGATGAGGTGATCAAAGCATATGGTTTTATACAGACTTTTGGTGAAGCCTGTATTTACAAGAAAGTGAGTGGGAGCTCTATAGCATTTCTGATGTTATATGTGGATGACATATTATTGATTGGAAATGATATAGAATTTCTGGATAGCATAAAAGGATACTTGAATAAGAGTTTTTTAATGAAAGACCTCGGTGAAGCTGCTTATATATTGGGCATCAAAATCTATAGAGATAGATCAAGACGCTTAATAGGACTTGCACAAAGCACATACCTTGATAAAGTTTTGAAACAAGTTCAAAATGGATCAGTCAAAGAAAGGGTTCTTGCCCGTGTTACAAGGCGTAAAGTTGAGTAAGACTCAAAGCCCGACCACAGCAGAAGATAGAGAGAGAATGAAAGTCATTCCCTATGCCTCAGCCATAGGTTCTATAAAGTTGTTATTTTATATTTCCTTATTCATGATAAAGGTTTATTATTCATGCTAGAATTTATTAATCGGAAACCTCAATGCATGTGTGAATAGATAAACAAACAACATGTCCCTAGTGAGCCTCTACTAGACTAGCTCGTTAATCAAAGATGGTCGAGGTTTCCTAACCATGGACATGAGTTGTCATTTGATAACGGGATCACATCATTAGGAGAATGATGTGATGGACAAGACCCATTCGTTAGTGATGACCCACAAGTATAAGGGATCTATCATAGTCCTTTCGATAAGTAAGAGTGTCGAACCCAACGAGGAGTAGGAGGAAATGACAAGTGGTTTTTAGTAAGGTATTCTCTGCAAGCACTAAAATTGTAGGTAACAGATAGTTTTGTGATAAGACAATTTGTAACCGGTAACAAGCAATGAAAGTAAATAAGGTGCAGCAAGGTGGCCCAATCCTTTTTGAAGCAAAGGACAAGCCTGGACAAGGTCTTATAATGAGAAAAGTGCTCCCGAGGACACATGGGAATTATCGTCAAGCTAGTTTTCATCACGCTGATATGATTCACGTTCGTTACTTTGATAATTTGATATGTGGGTGGACCGGTGCTTGGGTACTGCCCTTTCTTGGACAAGCATCCCACTTATGATTCACCCCTATTGCAAGCATCCGCAACTACAAAAGAAGTATTAAGGTAAACCTAACAATAGCATGAAACATATGGATCCAAATCAGCCCCTTACGAAGCAACACATAAACTAGGGTTTAAGCTTCTGTCACTCTAGCAACCCATCATCTACTTATTACTTCCCAATGCCTTCCTATAGGCTCAAATAATGGTGAAGTGTCATGTAGTCGACGTTCACATAACACCACTAGAGGAAAGACAACATACATCTCATCAAAATATCAAACGAATACCAAATTCACATAACTACTAATAGCAAGACTTCTCCCATGTCCTCAGGAACAAACGTAACTACTCACAAAGCATATTCATGTTCATAATCAGAGGGGTATTAATATGCATTAAGGATCTGAAAATATGATCTTCCACCAAATAAACCAACTAGCATCAACTACAAGGAGTAATCAACACTACTAGCAACCCACATGTACCAATCTGAGGTTTTGGTACAAAGATTGGATACAAGAAATGAACTAGGGTTTGAGATGAGATGGTACTTGATGACGATGGTGATGATTTCCCCCTCCCGGAGGGAAGTTTCCCTGGCAGAACAGCTCCGCCGGAGCCCTAGATTGGTTCCGCCAAGGTTCCGCCTCGTGGCGGCGGAGTTTCATCCTGTAAGCTTGCTTCTAATTTTTTCAGGGTAAAAGGCCTAATATAGTAGAAGATGGACGCTGGAGGGCCACCAGGGGGCCCACGAGGCAGGGGGCGTTCCCTGTAAGGGTGGGCGTGCCCCCCACCCTCATGGACGGTGGGTGGCCCCCCTCAGGTATTTCTTCCGTGGGATATTTTTTATTGAGTCCAAAAATGACTTTCGTGGAGTTTCAGGACTTTTGGAGCTGTGCAGAATAGGTCTCCAATATTTGCTCCTTTTCCAGCCCAGAATCCCAGCTCCCGGCATTCTCCCTCTTCATGTTAAACCTTGTAAAATAAGAGAGAATAGCCATAAGTATTGTGACATAACGTTTACTAACAACCCATAATGCAATAAATATCGATATAAAAGCATGATGCAAAACGGACGTATCAACTCCCCCAAGCTTAGACATCACCTGTCTTCAAGTGGAAGCCGATATCGAAAAATATGTCCACATGTTTAGAGATAGAGGTGTCGATAAAAATAAAATACGAACATGAGGGCATCATGATCATTCTTATAACAACAACATATATTTATTTTGTCATATGATTTCTTATGCTCAAGTAATAATCTATTCACAATGTCAAGTATGATTCAGAAACTTCATTGAGAACTAACAAACTATAATCTCAGGCATTGAAGCAATTGCAATTTATCATAACATAGGAAAGAGTCAATAATAGAGCTTTTCAGCAAGTCCACATACTCAACTATCATTTAGTCTTTCAGTATTTCTAACACTCACGCAATACTTATGGTTCTAGAATTTCAATCGGACACGGAGAAAGATAGGGGCTTATTGTGTTGCCTCCCAACCTTTTACCTCAAGGGTAATGTCAACAATAATAGTTCATGCTAACTTACATCCATTTGGATATATATATATATATATATATATATATATATATATATATATATCAGGATCTTTCCAACACGAGGTGCTTGCCAAAGGATAAAATGAAAAAGGGAAAGGTGAAGATCACCTTGAATCTTTGCATAATGTAAAAGACATAAAGTAAAAGATAGGCCCTTCGTAGAGGGAAGCATAGGTTGTCATGTGCTTTTTGGTTGGATGCATGAAATCTTAATGTAAAAGAACGTCACTTTATATTGCCACTTGTGATATGAACCTTTATTATGCAGTCCGTCACTTTTATTACTTCCATATCACACGATCGTATAAAGCTTATTTTCTCTGCACTAATAAGTCATACATATTTAGAGAGCAATTTTTATTTCTTGCAACATGACAACTTACTTGAAGGATCTTACTCAATCCATAGGTCCGTATAGTGGACTCTCATGGCAAAACTGGGTTGAAGGATGTTTGGAAGCACAAGTAGTATCTCTACTTGGTGCAAGGAATTTGGCGAGCATGAGGGGGAAAGGCAAGATCGACATGTTTGAATGATCCATGACAATATACTTTAACTGAGATGTGAGAAAACATAACCCATTACGTTGTCTTCCTTGTCCAACGTCAACTCTTTAGCATGTCATACTTTAATGAGTGCTCACAATTATAAAAGATGTCCAAGATAGTATATTTATATGTGAAAACCTCCCTTTCTTTATTACTTCCTATTAATTGCAACGATGACCAAAACTACGTTTGCCAACTCTCAACAACTTTTAAGCCTCGTACTTTTTATGTGTGAAGTCATCACTATCCATAAGATCATTATGAACTCTTTTATTCTTTTTATTCTTTTATGCACTTAAGATCATGGCAAGATAGCAAGGCCCTTGACTCAACACTAATCTTTATTATATATAGCTCACAGACTTGATTACATAGAGGGATCACAAAGAAAAACTCAAAACTAATTCATACGAAAACTTTACTCTACTAGATCAAGATATTACTAAAAGGATCGAACTAAGAAAAACTGTAAAGATAGGAGTGTGATGATGATATGATACCGAGGCACCTCCCCCAAGCTTGGCAGTTGCCAAGGGGAGTGCCCATACCCATGTGTTTATATCCTCGGAGGTGGTGATGAAGGAGTTGTTGATGATGTAGGCTTGTCATCCGTCTTCCAAGGCATAGGCTCACCATCGTAGAAGGATGATCGAGTCTCCGGGATCCGCAAATTGCAGCCAAACTCATCCTCTTGAATCTATATTCATACTCACAATTTTGGTTTTGCAGGTCATAGATCTGGGCTTGGAGGTGCTCGATTTTCTCATGAAGCTTGAAGATGGTCTCCCCAATATTCTTGGCGTCTAGCTTATGGTTGTTGGTGAATTCTACGATCATCATCTGGTTGGCGTTAAGTCCACGCTCCACCATCCCTTGGCACTTGAAAACTTATTGTTCCATCGCTTCGAGCTTTGTTTCCATTCTTCCGGTACTCCTTGCTCCTTCAACATCGCAGATGTGCAACACCCCCTCATGCATCTCAATGGTTTGAGGGTGATAGAGCACCTCCGCGAGATAGGGGTCGATGACCTTCTTGAAAAACTTGTCCTGGGAGCGCTTGGAGACGTCATGGTGCTCTAGATCTGTCAGAAAAATAGCTCGAAACAAAGACAGAAATTTTTCCGCGATACGGTGGTCAAAACCTTTGGGAGATTATATAATGAATTTTTACCGACCAAAAGAAGTACCGTGCAAGAAAATGGAGTCCGGAGAGCACACGAGGTGCCCACGAGGCAGGGGGCGCACCCAGTAGGGTAGGGCGTGCCCTCCACCCTCGTGGACGCCTCGTGTCCTTCCCGGACTACTTCCTATTTTCCTATTTTCTTAAGTATTCCAAAACGGAGAAAAATTGCTATTAGAACTGTGTTGGAGTCGGTTTACTTACCGTACCACATACCTATTCCTTTTCGGAGTCTAAGACGTTCCGGAAAGTGTCTCTTATGTATTCCTATGGGGTTACGGTTTCAATTATGTTAGTTTCAACATTTATTGGGTTACCTGAGATATAATGTTTGATTCTTTGACCGTTCACCACCTTCGGATTTGTGCCTTCGAAGTTGTTGATTTTTATGGCACCGGAATGATAGACCTCCTCGATAACGTAAGGGCCTTCCCATTTAGAGAGAAGTTTTCCTGCAAACAATCTTAAACGAGAGTTGAATAGCAACACATAATCACCTACGTTAAACTCACGCTTTTGTATCCTCTTGTCATGCCATCTTTTAACTTTTTCTTTAAACAGTTTGGCATTCTCGTAGGCCTGGGTTCTCCATTCATCGAGTGAGCTAATGTCAAATAACCTCTTCTCACCGGCAAGTTTGAAATCATAATTAAGCTCTTTAATGGCCCAATATGCCTTATGTTCAAGTTTGAGACGTAAGTGACATGCTTTTCCATAAACCATTTTATATGGAGACATACCCATAGGATTTTTATATGCAGTTCTATAAGCCCATAATGCATCATCAAGTTTCTTGGACCAATTCTTTCTAGATCTATTAACAGTCTTTTGCAAAATTAATTTGAGTTCTCTATTACTCAATTCTACTTGACCACTAGACTGTGGGTGATATGGAGATGCAATTCTATGATTAACATCATACTTGGCAAGCATTTTTCGGAAAGCGCCATGAATAAAATGTGAACCACCGTTAGTCATTAAGTATCTAGGGACTCCAAACCTCGGAAAAATAACTTTTGTAAGCATCTTAATAGAGGTGTTATGATCAGCACTACTAGTTGGAATAGCTTCTACCCACTTAGCAACATAATCAACAACAACTAAAATATGAGTATATCCATTAGAGGCAGGAAAAGGTCCCATATAATCAAATCCCCAAACATCAAACGGTTTAATAACAAGAGAATATCTCATAGGCATTTCTTGACGTCTACTAATATTACCAATTCTTTGACATTCATCACAAGACAAGACAAACTTACGGGCATCTTTGAAGAGAGTAGGCCAATAAAAACCGGATTGCAATACCTTATGTGCAGCTCTATCTCCAGTGTGGTGTCCTCCATATGCCTCGGAGTGACACTTGCGTAGGATCTGTTCCTGTTCATGCTCAGGTACACAACGTCTAATAACACCATCTACTCCTTTATAAAGGTGTGGGTCATCCCAAAAGTAATGTCTTAAATCATAAAAGAACTTTTTCTTTTGCTGGTATGTGAAACTAGGTGGTATAAATTTAGCAACAATGTAATTAGCATAATCAGCATACCATGGAGCAGTACGAGAAGCATTTATGACAGCTAATTGTTCATCAGGAAAGCTATCATTAATAGGTAGTGGGTCATCAAGAACATTATCTAACCTAGACAAGTTGTCTGCAACGGGGTTCTCAGCTCCCTTTCTATCAATAATATGAAAATCAAATTCTTGGAGCAGGAGAACCCATCTAATAAGTCTAGGTTTAGCATCTTTCTTTTCCATAAGATATTTAATAGCAGCATGATCAGTGTGAACAGTTACTTTAGAATCAACAATATAAGGTCTGAACTTATCACATGCAAATACAACTGCTAAGAATTCTTTTTCAGTAGTAGCATAATTTCTTTGAGCACTATCTAGAGTTTTACTAGCTTATTGAATAACATTTAGTCTCTTATCAACTCTTTTGTCCTAGGATAGCACCTACAACATAATCACTAGAATCACACATAATTTCAAAGGGTAAATTCCAGTCAGGTGGCTGAATGATAGGTGCAGAAATCAAAGCTTTCTTAAGTATTTCAAATGCCTCTACACAATCATCATGAAAGACAAAAGGAATATCTTTTTTCAATAAATTAGTCAGAGGCCTAGAGATTTTAGAAAAGTCCTTAATGAACCTCCTATAAAAACCAGCATGACCAAGGAAACTTCTTATACCTTTAATATCCTTGGGACACAACATCTTTTCAATAGCATCAATCTTAGCCTTATCAACTTCAATACCTCTTTCAAAAATTTTATGCCCCAAAACAATGCCTTCATTAACCATAAAGTGGCACTTCTCCCAATTCAAAACAAGACTAGTATCTTTGCATTGCTCCAAAACTCGATCAAGGTTGCTCAAGCAATCATCAAAAGAGGATCCATAAACGGAGAAATCATCCATGAATACCTCACAAATCTTTTTTCTAAAGTCAGAGAATATAGCCATCATGCATCTTTAAAAGGTAGCAGGTGCATTACATAAACCAAAAGGCATACGTCTATAAGCAAAAGTACCGAAAGGGCAAGTAAAACTAGTCTTTGCTTGATCGTCTGCTGACACAAGTATTTGAGAGAAACCAGAATAACCATCTAGAAAGCAGAAATGTGTATGTTTGGATAATCTTTCTAGCATTTGATCAATAAAAGGTAAAGGGTAATGATCTTTCTTAGTAGCTTTATTTAATTTACAAAAATCAGTTACCATCCTATAACCTGCAATAATTCTTTGCGGGATCAATTCATCTTTATCATTAGGGACTACAGTAATACCTCCCTCCTTAGGGACACAATGGACAGGACTTACCCAGTCACTATCAGCAACGGGATAAATTATACCTGCCTCAAGGAGCTTTAGTATTTCCTTTCTTACCACTTCTATCATTTTAGGATTTAACCATCGTTGATGATCTCTAACTGGTTTAGTGTCTTCGTCCAATTTTATTTTGTGTTGGCATAGAGTGGGACTAATGCCCTTAAGATCATCAAGAGTATATCCAATAGCAGAACGGTGCTTCTTTAGAGTTTTCAATAATCTTTTTTCTTCCTGTTTTGAAAGGTTAGAACTAACAATATCAGGATATATCTTCTTTTCAGCAAGATAAGCATATTTAAGAGTATCAGGTAATGGTTTAAGCTCAAACACGGGATCACCCTTGGGTGGAGGAGGATCCCCTAGGATTTCAACAGGCAAGTTGTGTTTCAAAATAGGACCCTGTTTAAAGAATACTTCATCTATTTCCCTTCTTTCATTCATAAACATATCATTTTCATGGTCTAGCAAATATTATTCTAACGGATCGGTAGGAGGCACAGAAATAGAAGCAAGACCAATAATTTCATCCTTACTAGGAAATTCTTTATCATGGGGTTGTCTACGAAATTTAGCAAAACTAAACTCATGTTTCATATCCCCCAAGCCAATTGTAACAACATCCTTTTCACAATCAATCTTAGCATGAACAGTATTCAAGAAGGGTCTACCGAATATAATGGGACAAAAGCTATCTTGTGGGGAACCAAGAACAAGAAAATCAGCAGGATATTTAACCTTCCCACACAAGACTTCAACATCTCTAACAATACCAAATGGTGAAATAGTATCTCTATTGGCAAGCTTAATTATAACATCAATATCTTCTAACTCAGCCAGTGCAATATCATGCATAATTTCTTCATATAAGGAAAAAGGTATTGCACTAGCACTAGCACCCATATCACATAAGCCATGATAACAATGATCTCCTATTTTAACAGAAATAATAGGCATGCCTACAATAGGTCTATGTATCTTAGCATCAGGTCTAGCAATATTCGTAGCTTCATCACAGAAATAAATAACATGCCCATCAATATTATCAGCCAAGAGATCTTTAACCATAGAAATACTAGGTTAAACTTTAATTTGCTCAGGAGGTGTATATGTTCTAGTATTACTCTTACGAATGACAGTTGAAGCTTTAGCATGATCCTTTATCCTAACAGGGAAAGGTGGTTTCTCAACATAAGTAGTAGGAACAATAGGATCATTATAAGTGATAATATTTTATTCAACTATAACAGGTGCAACTACTTTTACTTCAGTGGGAGGATTATATTTAAACCACTTCTCCTTAGGGAGATCAACGCGAGTAGCAAATGATTCACAGAAAGAAGCTACTATCTCAGAGTCAAGTCCATATTTAGTGCTAAATCCACGAAAAGCATCGGTATCCATAAAAGATTTAACACAATCAAACTTAGGTGTCATACCTGACTCCTTACCATCGTTGGAATCCCAGTCTTTAGAGTTGCATTTAATTCTTTCCAATAAATCCCACTTGAATTCAATAGTCTTCATCATATAAGAACCAGCACAAGAAGTATCAAGCATGGTGCGATCATTGAGAGAAAATCGAGCATAATTTTTTTGGATAATCATTTCTCTTGAGAGCTCATGATTGGGGCATGAATATAACATTTACTTAAGCCTCCCCCAAGCTTGAGCGATACTTTCTCCTTCGCGATTTCAAAAATTATATATATAATTATGATCACGATGAACAAGTTGCATAGGATAAAACTTCTGGTGAAATTCCAATTTCAATCATTTATAGTCCTAAGATCCCGTATCATCACATAGCCTATACCATGTCAACGCGTCTCCCTTCAAAGATAAAGGGAAGACCTTCTTCTTAATAACATCATCGGGCATACCTTCAAGCTTAAATAATCCATAAACTTCATCCACATAGATAAGGTGTAAATCAGGATGCAATGTCCCATCTCCTGCAAAGGGATTAGCTAGCAGTTTCTCTACCATACCCGAAGAAATTTTGAAGTAAACATTTTTAGTAGGTTCAGTAAGTTGAGGAGCAATGATACGTCTCCAACGTATCTACTTTTCCAAACACTTTTGCCCTTGTTTTGGACTCTAACTTGCATGGTTTGAATGAAACTAACCCGGACTGACGTTGTTTCCAGCAGAACTGCCATGGTGTTATTTTTGTGCAGAAATAAAAGTTCTGGGAATGACCTGAAAATCCACGGAGCAAGTTTTCAGATTTAATAAAAAATATTGGCGAAAGAAATAGCGTCAGGGGGCCCACAGCCTGTCCACGAGGGTGGGGGCGCGCCCCCCTGGGCGTGCCCCCTGCCTCGTGGGCCCGATGGATGTCCACCAACCTCAACTCCAACTCTATATATTCCGTTTCACGGAGGAAAAAATCATAGAGAAAGATTCATCGCGTTTTATGATACGGAGCCGCCGCCAAGCCCTAATCTCTCATGGGAGGGCTGATCTAGAGTCCGTTCAGGGCTCCGGAGAGGGGGATTCGTCGTCGTCGTCATCATCAACCATCCTCCATCACCAATTTCATGATGCTCACCGCCGTGCGTGAGTAATTCCATCGTAGGCTTGTTGGACGGTGATGGGTTGGATGAGATTTGCCATGTAATCAAGTTAGTTTTGTTAGGGTTTGATCCCTAGTATCCACTATGTTCTGAGATTGATGTTGCTATGACTTTGCTATGCTTAATGCTTGTCACTAGGGCCCGAGTGCCATGATTTCAGATCTGAACCTATTATGTTTTCATGAATATATGTGAGTTCTTGATCATATCTTGAAAGTCTATAGTCACCTATTATGTGTTATGATCTGACAACCCCGAAGTGACAATAATCAGGATACTTCTCCGTGATGACCGTAGTTTGAGGAGTTCATGTATTCACTAAGTGCGAATGCTTTGTTCTGGTTCTCTATTAAAAGGAGGCCTTAATATCCCTTAGTTTTCATTAGGACCCCGCTGCCACGAGAGGGTAGGACAAAAGATGTCATGCAAGTTCTTTTCCATAAGCACATATGACTATATTCGGAATACATGCCTACATTACATTGATGAACTGGAGCTAGTTCTGTGTCACCCTATGTTATAACTATTACATGATGAATTGCATCTGACATAATTATCCATCACTTATCCAATGCCTATGAGCTTTTCACATATTGTGCTTTTCTTATTTACTTTTCCATTGCTGCTGTTACAATCACTACAAAACTGCTATCATTACTTTTATCACTGTTACCATTACTATCATACTACTTTGCTACTAAATACTTTGCTGCAGATACTAAGTTATCCAGGTGTGGTTGAATTGACAACTCAACTACTAATACTTGAGAATATTCTTTGGCTCCCATTGTGTCGAATCAATAAATTTGGGTTGAATACTCTACCCTCGAAAACTGTTGCGATCCCCTATACTTGTGGGTCATCAAGACTATTTTCTGGCGCCGTTGCCGAGGAGCATAGCTCTATTATTTGAGTCACTTGGGATTTATATCTGCTGGTCACTATGAGGAACTTGAAAGACGAAAGAACTAAGATTTTTCCCTCAACTACGAGGGGAGGTAAGGAACTGCCATCTAGCTCTGCACTAGATTCTCCTTCCGTTTTGAGTAAGCTTGCAACACCTAAACCTACTACTGCTATGAATTCTGATATGTTGCATGTTATTGATGATGCCACTTCTGCTATGCATGATACTTATGATGAAACTGCTTTTATGCTTGATACTACTGTGCCATTAGGTGATTATCTTGATGAACAACTTGCTAGGGTTAGAGAGAATGAAATTATTGAAGATGAAATCATTGATGATAGTGATGATGAAGGTTCTCCCCCTAAGTATGAATTGCCCGTTGTTCTTGAGGGTTATGTTATGGATGAAGAAACTGCTAGAGATCTTTTTGCTTGCAATGATAGATCCGATCTTAAGAAATTACTAGCTAAACTTAAACAGAAAACTCTGAATGCTAGAATGAAATATGACCCTGCTTTTGCTACTTCCCCTATCTTTGTTACTGATAAGGATTATGAATTCTCTGTCGATCCTGAGATAATTACTTTGGTTGAATCTGATCCTTTTTATGGCAATGAATCTGAAACTGTTGTGGCACATCTTACCGAGTTGAATGATATAGCCACCCTGTTTACTAATGATGAGAAGTCTCGCTATTATTATATCCTTAAGATATTTCTGTTCTCATTAAAGGGTGATGCTAAAACTTGGTTCAATTCTCTTGATCCTGGTTGTGTGCGTAGTCCCCATGATATGATTTATTACTTCTCTGCTAAATATTCCCCTGCTCATAAGAAACAAGTTGCCTTGCGGGAAATATATAATTTTGTGCAAATCGAAGAAGAGAGTCTCCCACAAGCTTGGGGGAGGCTTCCCCGATTACTTAATGCTTTGCCTCATCAACCTCTTAAGAAAAATGAAATACTTGATATCTTTTATAATGGACTAACCGATGCTTCCAAGGACCACTTGGGTAGTTGTGCTGGTTGTGTTTTCAGGGAAAGAACAGTCGACCAAGCTGAATTGCTATTAAATAATATATTGACTAATAAAAATAATTGAACTCTTCCTGAGCCAATTGAGCCAACTCTCAAACCTATTCCTAAACCAACTCCGAAGAAGAGGGGTGTTCTATTTCTCAGTCCTGAAGATATGCAAGAGGCAAAGAAATCAATGAAAGAAAAAGGTATTAAACCTGAAGATGTTAAGAATTTACCTCCTGTTGAAGAAATACACGGTCTTAATATACCGCCTGTCGAAGAAACACATTGTCTTGATAACCCGACACAGGTAGTAAAGGTAAATTCTCTCTATAGATATGATAAAGTTGAAATCATGTCTACTAAATTTCACATCCATTGTTTAGATGAATTTGATGACTTTATGGCTAGGCAAGAAAGTTTTAATGCTTATGTTGGTAGAGAATTAAAGAGTAATGCTTTCCTGATAGAACGCTTGAGTGATTATATGGCTAGAGTTAAAGGTGAACTTAAATTCATTAGCAAATATGCTTCTATGGTTACCACTCAAGCTGAGCAAGTACTTAAAGCTCAAAGTGATTTGCTCGATGAATTAAATAATAAACATGATTTTGCTGTTAGACTGGCTACTAGAACTGGTAGAATGACTCAGGAACCTTTGTATCCTGAAGGCCACCCTAAGAGAATCGAGCAGGATTCTCAGAGAAATAATTTAGATGCACCTAGTCCTTCTAAAAAGAAGAAAAAGAAAAATGGTAGGACTTTGCATGCTTCTAGTGAACCTGTTGTAGACACACCTGAGAATCCCAATGATATTTCTAATTCTGATGCCGAAACACAATTAGGTGATGAACATGAACCTAGTGATAATGTTAATGATAATGTTCATGTTGATGCTCAACCTAGTAATAATAATGATGTAGAGATTGAACCTGTTGTTGATCTTGATAACCCACAATCAAAGAATCAACATTATGATAAAAGAGATTTTGTTGCTAGGAAGCATGGTAAAGAAAGAGAACCATGGGCTCAGAAACCCATGCCTTTTCCTCCTAAACCATCCAAGACAAAGGATGATGAGCATTTTGAGCGCTTTGCTGAAATGATTAGACCTATTTTCTTACGTATGCGCTTAACTGATATGCTTAAAGTAATCCCCTATGCTAAATACACGAAGGATACCATTACAAATAAAAGAAAGATACCAAAAACTGAAATTTCCACCATGCTTGCTAATTACACTTTTGAAGGCGGAATACCAAAGAAACTTGGAGATCCAGGGGTACTGAGGGTGTCCTGGATTAGGGGGTGTCCGAATGGCCGGACTATGACCTTTGGCCGGACTCCCGGACCATGAAGATACAAGATTGAAGACTTCATCCTGTGTCCGGATAGGAATTTCCTTGGCGTGGAAGGCAAGCTCGGCGATATGATATGAAGATCTCCTCCCATTGTAACCGACTCTATGTAACCCTAGCCCTCTCCGGTGTCTATATAAACCAGAGAGTTTTAGTCCGTAGGACGAACAACAATCATACCATAGGCTAGCTTCTAGGGTTTAGCCTCTCTGATCTCGTGGTAGATCAACTCTTGTACTACCCATATCATCAATATTAATCAAGCAGGAGTAGGGTTTTACCTCCATCGAGAGGGCCTGAACCTGGGTAAAAACATAGTGTCCCTTGTCTCCTGTTACCATCCGCCTAGACGCACAGTTCGGGACCCCCTACCCGAGATCCACCGGTTTTGACACCGACATTGGTGCTTTCATTGAGAGTTCCTCTGTGTCGTCACCTTTAGGCCCCATGGCTTCTTCGATCATCAACCACGACGTGGTCCAGGGTGAGACTTTTCTCCCCGGACAGATCTTCGTATTCGGCGGCTTCGCACTGCGGGCCAATTCGCTTGGACATCTGGAGCAGATCGAAAGCTACGCCCCTGGCCATCAGGTCAGGTTTGGAAGCTTAAACTACACGGCCGACATCCGCGGGGACTTGATCTTCGACGGATTCGAGCCATGGCCGAGCGCGCCGCACTGTCACGATGGGCATGATCTAGCTCTGCCGCCGGACAGCGCCCAGAGCGCCGCTCAGGTGTCCGCCCCGACCATTAGCTCGGAGCCGACTGCGCCAGTCGGGGACGGACGGTTGGATGCCGCCCCAGGAGCCGCAATCTCTACGGCGATAGAGCCGAATACCAGCCTAGTCCTTTGCGAGGCATGTGACTCCAAGGTGCCGCACTCCGTTCCGGACTCTGAATCTTCCGCACCCCTTCCGATCGAACCCGATTGGGCTCCGATCATGGAGTTCACCGCCGCGGATGTCTTTCAGCACTCGCCCTTTGGCGATATCCTAAATTCACTAAAGTCTCTCTCTTTGTCAGGAGAGCCCTGGCCGGACTATGGTCAGCATGGTTGGGATGCGGACGACGAAGAAATTCGAAACCCACCCACCACCCACTTTGTAGCCACTGTCGACGATCTAACCGACATGCTCGACTTCGACTCCGAAGACGTCGACGGTATGGACGCCGATGAAGGAGACGACCAAGAACCAGCACCTATAGGGCATTGGGAAGCCACCCCGTCATATGACATATACATGGTGGACACACCTAAAAGAAGCAACGACGAGGATCAAAAGGGCGCAACCAGGGATCGTTCCCTCGAAAAACAATCAAAGCGGCGGTGTAAGTGCCGCGCCAAGCCCCACCTCGACAGAGACCCAGCCATAGAGCAGGGCGGATCAACGGAAGACGAACATGCCATCGAGCAACCGTCCAAACAGGGTGGACAAACCGAACAAATCCGTCCCCGGCAAAGATAATAGTCCAGACGACCTCATGCCGGACAAGTCGCTGGAGCACCAGAACCTCCACCAAAGGCTCGTCGCCACTGCACGTAGCCTGAAAAAGCAGAAGCGGAAGCTCAAAATAGCGGAAGATGCACTCAGAATCAGATGGGGCAAAGTACTCAATACCGCACACAAGTATGGCAACAGTCATCACACAAAGAGCTATCCGAAGCGGAAATTACTACCGGAATTTGATGAAGAGGCCTTAGAGCCCCCACAGTCAAAAAACAAGGAAGCCACCAGGTCGGATAGACGACCCCACGATCGACCTCAAGCGACAAGGGCGCCGCACTCAATACGGCACGCGATCCGCCCAAGGATTCGCATTAAAAAACCGGTCCAACCAGATCCATCTACGGGCCAAGAAAGCAAGCTCCAGTGAGCAATGCAACGCAAAAAATATCCGAACATCGCGGCACACCTACATACAGGGGCGCCGCACATCCCCTATGTTTCACCGATGAGGTACTGGATCATGAATTTCCAGCGGGATTCAAGCCCGTAAACATAGAAGCATACGACGGAACAACAGACCCTGGAGTCTAGATCGAGGATTATATCCTCCACATACACATGGCCAGAGGAGATGAACTTCACGCCATAAAATACTTACCCCTTAAGCTCAAAGGGCCAGCCCGGCATTGGCTTAAAAGCCTTCCCGAAAACACTATGGGAAGTTGGGAAGAGCTCGAGGATGCTTTCTGGGCAAATTTTCAAGGGACCTATGTCCAACCTCCGGATGCAGACGATCTGAGTCATATAACTCAACAACCCAGAGAGTCAGCCCGAAAACTCTAGAACAAATTTCTTACTAAAAAGAATCAGATAGTCGACTATCCAGACGCGAAGCCCTAGCAGCTTTCAAACATAGCATCCGAGACGAATGGCTCGCCAGACACCTCGGCCAAGAAAAGCCAAGAACAATGGCCACATTAACAAGCCTCATGACCCACTTTTGCGTAGGAGAGGATAGCTGGTTGGCAAGAAGCAGCACCAGCGACCCAAGTACATCCGAACTCAGAGATAGAAACGGGAAATCGCGCCGTAACAAAGAACATCGCCGGATAAAGGATAACAGCCCGATGAGCACGGGAGTCAACGCCGGATTCAAAAGCTCTCGGCAAAATCACAAAAATCCACCCCCCAAAGATGACAGGGATGAGCTATCTAACCTCAAAAAAATCTTGGACAAAATATGTCAAATCCACAGTACTCCCGGGAGACCTGCAAACCACACCCACAGAGATTGTTGGGTCTTCAAGCAGTCCGGCAAACTCAACGCCGAACACAAGGGGCTCGACACACCAAGCGAGGATGAAGACGCACCCCACAAGCAGAACACCGGAGAACAAAAGAAGTTCCCACAAGAAGTCAAAACAGTAAATTCACTTCAGGTGACAAAAGGGAAAAACAGAATGGCGCCTGCGAAGATACGCGCCATACGGCCTGCCCCAGAGGAGCCCCGCCACTGGTTGTTACAGCCAATCAACTTCGATCATCAGGATTACTCCAGAGGTATCCGGAACGCAGGATGGACTGCCTTGGTCTTGGATCTGATTACTGACGGACTCCAATTTACACAAGTCCTAATGGACGGCGGCAGTGACCTAAACCTGTTATATCAGGACACAATCCGCAAACTGGGGGTAAACTCAGCAATAATTCGCCATGGCAGCACTTCCTTTTAAGGAGTCACGCCGGGCCCAGATACCCAGAGTATGGGTTCCCTTTCGTTAGAAGTCATGTTCGGCTCACCCGACAACTTCCGAAGCGAAAAGCTAACCTTCCACATCGCCCCATTCATAAGTCGCTATCAAGCGCTACTGGGACACGAAGCTTTCGCCCGCTTTAACGCAATACCGCATTATGCATCCCTTACACTCAAAATGCCCGGTCCACGAGGCATCATCTCATTAAAGGGAAATAACAATTGATCCTCGAGGTACGGGTAATGGTGCGGCCGCCTGGACAGCCGCACACTAATCCAGCCCTACTACCCCGGACACGGCTCGACGAGTCCGGCGTAAACATACAAAGGCTTAATAGCCGCATAACCCTGTACAAGGGGCTCCGCGTGTTTACACCAGGAGACAATACGGCTCAATTTTACTCATGTCTCTGTATTATATTTTGTTTATTTTAATATAGATTTCTTGCATGATTATTTTTCACTAAGTTCCTCTCTTTCGCAGACGAACACCGTGCTACGCCCGTCCAGGATACGGCACAACGGAGACAGAGGCGCAGACATGCAGTAGGGACCCGTTTTAAGGATTCTTTTCAGATTAAGACCCTGCGTAAACCTTTTTACTGTCTCTTGTTGATAACATCCCCCGGTTTTCGCTATAAGCGAGGAGGAGGCTGGCGTCTTAGCATGTGGCCACGCCAGAATTTTGTGCATACCTGGACACCAGGGGCTTTTTTACCAAGGGCTTTTGTTCGGCCCGTCTTCATAAAGACCGAATACCTTAGGGAGTGTTCGGCGTCGCGAGTTTGGCCTTATATGCATCAGCTCCGAATCATGTCTTTGGTCAAATGTTGGGTTTGCCTGGCTCCTGTGTTTTGCTGCCTTACGTTCCACTCTATCGGCTAAGGCGGCACCAGGAGAACTACTGCGATTGTGCCCCGGTTCGGCCAGGCGAGCACCTCAGTAGAGAAAGCCGAAAACTGACTGTCATGATATAGCGAGAGACTGGTCAACCACTCGATGACTTTCGGAATCTTTAGGATTCCTCCGCATTAATGAAGGGCCGCTTCCCGGTCAGGCACACACGCGCCTGATTTCAGGCGAGCGCGGTGCCCCTAGGGGCTATTCAGTAGCCCCACTGTCAAACTCCTATGGCTAAGTGAAAGTGATAAAGCATTATAGTCCGGTTGCCTAGTTCGCTACGCTATCACCTCCTTTATAGGACCAAGATGTTGGATTAAGTGTGAAAAGGCGCCTTTTCACGAACACCCCCGCATTATATGCGTGGGGGATGAAGCCAACGACTGCCATCTTTCAGGTTATATACACATATACATTAACGGCCGCATAGGAGGCATTATAATTCTTGCAAGCACAAGTATAAAAAGCTTTTATATTCTACCAAAATATTTGTTTTACAATAGCATATGCTATTCGAACACAACATCCTTTGAGCACTGTGCTTCTATTAAACGAGCGCCCTGAAGAACTTCCTCAAAGTAGTGCTTGGCAGGTACTCGGCTTTCGTCCGAATCCCGGGATGCAACAACACTGGCCTTCATATCCACCCAGTATGTTTTGACATGGGCAAGAGCCATCTGTGCACCCTCTATGCACGCAGACCTCTTCATTGCATCAACATGCGGCACCGAACCAAGGAACTGCTGCACCAAGCTAAAATAACTCTTCGGCTCTGGCTCTTCCGGCCACAGACGACTCACAACATACCTCATGGCGAGTCCGGATAACCTGTTCAGCTCCGCCCAGGCGGCCAAACGGTCGGATACCGAAAGTGGGCGTTCTGGATTGTGGAACTGCGACCAAAAAAGTTCTTCCAATTCATGGTCACCTCGACCCCGGAAGTGTTCGGTCGCGTCTGCCGCACTCGCTGCCAAATCCAGATAAGTGTTCTCCGCACTCCACTTCCGGTCTAACGGAGCATACTTAGGATCCCCGAACTTCATCCGCAGCATATAGGGCTTTCCAGCCGTGATATCTCCGGCCTGACGTAGCTCCTCCTTCATAGCTCTCATTGCAGAGCGAGTATCCTTGGCCTCGGCAGTGATCTTTTCAAGGTCCTTCTGAGCCGCCCTATCTTCTTGTTCAAGAAATTTACAGCGGTCCGCAGCATCCTTCAATTTTATAGCCATCTCGGCTATTACTTTCTTGCTCTGGCAGTGAGCAGCCTGTTCGGCTTATAGCTCTTCAGCCGCCTTAACGGCAGCCGCATCACTTTCCCTTGCATGCTCCTTGGCTCGGGCAAGTTCCGCCCGAAGGTTCTCCACGGCAGCAGCACCATCTACATTAAGCACTATCTTATAAGGCACGAGCATCGAACTCCTCTTATTAGATGTCTTTGGAACATACCTTGTGCCTCGTCTAGCCGCTTATTTACAAGTGCGATTTCGGCGTCTGCTACGTCAAGTTGCCGCTTCAGCTCGGCAGATTCATCAGTCCGGCTAGCCATCGAACGCCTCGCCACCTTCATAAAAAAGGTGACATGTTATACCCGGGGTTATGATCCTCTGTGCGTCGTCACTTTTGACAACACACAGAGTCTCAGTGGCTACTATTTATACAGGGCGCGTTTTATATATGCGGCTCTACCAAAAGGTACACCTTTTCACGTACCTCAAAGCCTGTCAGTAAACTCCTGGCGGCCTCGTACAATCCGCTTTCCGCGGATGAAATCCTTCCAATCATCGTGTTCATCAACATACAGTGTTCTTCTGAGGTAGCCGCTCGCCCGAGCAGATCCTTCAGCCCCTCCGACTGTGCACCAGAGGGTGCCGGACTAGCCTGACGACCTTTTTCAGGGTCCGGACTTGGAAAAACTCTCCGGGATGACACCTCAGGGTCACCTGCCTCTTAAGACGGTGCAGCTAGGGGAGGCATTTCACTCTCCATCATCTCCGGACGAAGATCCCCTGAGGATGAGCTCTGCTGAGAAGGGTTGAGATCCGAACTGCAAGGTAATATTTCGGTTATCTTCCTCAGAAATAAAATAGGGATGTCCCTCATTTTGGAACCCCTCTCTTTACTTACGGCTCAGTGGAGAGCTGATCCCCTTGGGAGCATAATGCGGCCGGGGCATTCTCCGGCGCCGGATCCTCTGGCGAAGATTTCTTCCCCCGTTTTGAGGCCATCCCCTCTGGGTCTTCAGAGGCAGTCCTTTTTTCCCCTGGTCGGGGGAATTCTCGATTCCTCCCTTTCTGACAGCCTCCTTCACGGAGGCGGTAGCTCCTTGGTTCCCCTCTTCGCCTTCTGCCATAGGCGCAATCTCCAGCATCCTGGTTAACACGGGATCCGGCGTGGTCTCAGGCAGGGGGGCTGGACACCTGATAAGCTTTGCTTTCACTATCCACTCCTGTTCAAAGGATAGCTCTGTTAAGGGCAATTTTATGATAAAAATACGGATGTCGTGTCCAAATACGGGGCTACTTACTTAGGCATCCGGGCGATTGCAGCTCAGACCTGCGTCCTTGGACAAGTCCGGACACCTTGCTTGTGATCCGAAGAACAATTTCTACATCTCCACGAGCGTCGTGCCCATAAAGTGTTGGAGGACCCGCGGTCCCTCCGGATTAAATTCCCACAGGCGGAGAGGGCGACGTTTGCAGGGCAGCATGTGGCGAATCAGCATAACTTGCGCCACTATGGTCAAGTTGATATCTCTTTCCAGGAGATCTCGAATGCGGCCCTGCAGCAAGGGCACGTCTTTGGACGGCCCCCAGATAAGCCCTTCATTGACCCATGATGCTAGCCGTGGTGGGGGACCCGAGCGAAAAGCAGGTGGCGCCACCCATGTGGTGCCCGTGGGGGCTGTGATGTAAAACCAGTCTCGTTGCCATAAGCCGAACTCCTCTTGGAAAGATCCCTCGGGCCATGGAGCGTCGGCCATCTTGCTTATTGTAGGTCCTCCACACTCAGCGTGCTGCCCCTCGATCATCTTCGGTTCTACCTTGAAGGTTCTAAGCCACAATCCTAAGTGAGGAGTAATATGGAGGAAGGCCTCACACGCGACAATGAACGATGAGATTTGGAGGATGGACTCCGGAGCTAAGTCGTGAAATTCCAGCCCGTAATAAAACATAAGCCCCCTCACGAAGGGATCAATCGGGAAGCCTAGCCCCCGAAGGAAGTGAGATGCGAACACCACGCTCTCACCGGGCTGGGGAGTGGGAATGGCCTGCCTTTGAGCAGGCAGCCTATGCGAGATTTCTCCGGTTAGATACCTGGCATCTCTCAGTTTTCGCACGTCTTCTTCCGTAATGGAGGAAGGCAACCACCGGCCTTGAAGGTCGAAGCCGTACATCATCGAAGGTCCGAAGCGCCTAAAACTAGGAGCTTTGGGTGTTAGAACTCGAGGCGAGGGGCGGATTCGATTGAATTGAAAAGAAAGGAGTCGAGCCTTGGTCTCTTTATAAAGAGGTTGAATACCAAGAGCCCTCCCCGTAACCGTTTGGGACTCACTTTCAATTAGGGAGTCGTACCAAAGGCACGGTTGGGTTACCCACGCTCGTATTGATGAGAATCGCGGAATAAGGGGACACGATCTCTGCTTTAACAAGATGTGCCAAGGAAACCGCCTCGCTAACCACGCTGAGGTGGAGCAGTAAAACGATTCGAATAAAGGCTTGGCCGTGGCATGATGTCATGCTGCGGAATACGTCAGCAGATTAGATTTTTGCAGATATTATTCTCTCTATGGTGGTATGTGGAACTTATTTTGCAGAGCCGGACACTATCCTTGTGTTCAACATCTTCTATGAAGTATTCGGAGGAGGAACCCGCCTTGCAATGCCGAAGACAATTTGCGCCCCAGACTCGTCGTCATTGAAGCCTGGTTCAGGGGCTACTGAGGGAGTCCTGGATTAGGGGGTGTCCGGATGGCCGGACTATGACCTTTGACCGGACTCCCAGACTATGAAGATGTAAGATTGAAGACTTCGTTCCGTGTCCGGATAGGACTTTCCTTGGCGTGGAAGGCAAGCTCGGTGATATGATATGAAGATCTCCTCCCATTGTAACAGACTCTATGTAACCCTAGCCCTCTCCGGTGTCTATATAAACCGGAGAGTTTTAGTCCGTAGGATGAACAACAATCATACCATAGGCTAGCTTCTAGGGTTTAGCCTCTCTGATCTCGTGGTAGATCAACCCTTGTACTACCCATATCATCAATATTAATCAAGCAGGAGTAGGGTTTTACCTCCATCGAGAGGGCCCAAACCTGGGTAAAAACATCGTGTCCCTTGTCTCCTGTTACCATCCGCATAGACGCACAGTTCGGGACCCCCTACCCGAGATCCGCCGGTTTTGACACCGACAGGTACCAACTATACCATGCTCCATTAAAACAAATAATGTTAAAACTGCTTTATGTGATCTTGGAGCCGGTGTTAGTGTTATGCCTCTCTATTTATATCGTAGACTTGAATTGAATAAGTTGACACCTACTGAAATATCTTTGCAAATGGCTGATAAATCAACTGCTACACCTATTGGTATTTGTGAGGATGTGCCTGTTGTGGTTGCAAATGTCACTATCTTAACGGACTTTGTTATTCTTGATATACCCGAGGACGATAGTATGTCGATTATCCTTGGTAGACCCTTTTTGAATACTGCAGGGGTTGTTATTGATTACAACAAAGGCAGTGTCACTTTTCATGTTAATGGTAATGAGCATACGGTACACTTTTCAAGGAAACAACTTCAAGTTCACAGCATCAATTCTATTGGAAAAATTCCAACTATCATTATTGGAGGTTTTGAATTTCCTCTTCCTACTGTCAAGAAAAAATATGATATTCTTATTGTTGGGGATGTTCGTATCCCCATTGAGGTAACCTAGTGTTATTTGAAATTTCTCCGGTTCCATGTTATTCGGAATGAGTTTGTTAACAAGACTTGATCAACCTTGTTAGTGGATTCCTTTTGATGATCATGAGATGGATGAAACTAGAAGGCACAACCTTCTGTACCCTCTTTTTAATTTCTATTATTTAGATTAAATAAAGTAAAAATAGTATTATCTCTCTGTTTTCTGAATTATCCATGCAATAAAAAATATCCCGAAAATAAAAGTGCTCCAAATGCCCTGCAAATTTAGTATGATTTTTATGGAATATTTGAGGATTTTAGGCACTGAGAACACAGCAGGGGGGGCAAGCACCTGGCCACGAGGGTCCAGGGCGCGCCCACTCCCCCTGGGCGCGCCCCCCTGCCTTGTGGGCCCATGGTGGCCCCCTCCACTTACTCCTGCACCCACACACTCCATCTTCCTCCCCAAAAAAGCCCCGTCCAGCTTAAGAACGAGTTCTAGCCCATTTTGCTGACATTTTCGATCTCCTAGCTCAAAGCTCCTTTCACAAAACTGCTTTGGGAGATTGTTCCTTGGTATGTGACTCCTCCAATGGTCCAATTAGTTTTTGTTCTAGTGCTTTATTCATTGCAAATTTTTGCTGCCTAGGTGACCCTGTTCTTGAGCTTGCATGTCAAATTTATGAGGTCCCAAGTAATTCTAATGCATGATATAGACTCTAGGCACTTGTGGGAGTAATTGCTATCAATTTTGTTGAGTTTGATTCACTTTTATTTTGAAGTTACTAAAAATTTCAGAAATTTTCAGGAAAAATGAAGAGATTGTTCTTGAGGGGCTCTTCTAGCCAAGGCTCCAAGGACAAACAAGCTAAGGAGAAAGAAAAGGCCAAGTATAACCTTCCTCGTGTAGCGGAAGTACGGTCGTGTGAGTGGCCTTGTGATGATTTCTTGAGAGCAGCCAGAATTTATGAAGACTTCTATTCTTTGGCTGATAATGCGGGCCTCACCGACTTTCTCCACGACCAGGCTGAACAATATCTCTTACTCACCAATACTTTTGTGCAAAACTTTTACTATTATCATAAGAATTCACCTCCTTCAGTAGCTTTTAAATTATATGATGAGGCTAAGGAGATGTCATTACGTAATTTTTGCGCGGTTTGTAGAATTCCCTTTGAGGGCGGCTTAGAGGAACCACATCGTAAAGATGTGGATGGTTTTATTGATACTATTACTGTAGGGGAATCGAGGAAGGTTTTCGATACAAGAATAACTAGCATACATTTTCCTGTTTTACGCTACTTTGACATATTTGCTAGTCGATGCTTAATTGGTCGTGGAAATTGTGGAAGCCTCAATGTTCCTGATATTATTATTCTGTTCCATGACTTATTTGGTGATAACACTTTTATTATGGGTGTCGTCATTGCTAAACGATTAAGTCTCAACCGTACAAAGGGCCCCATTTTCGGAGGTATCTATGTTGCACGCCTTGCTAAACATTTCGAGATACCTATTAGGCATTATGAGAAAGAGGAAAAACTGCTACCTCCTACTTTTCTAAATTATAAGAGCATGGTAGCACATGAGTTTATTGTTAACAATGATGATAAGATGCTTCTGTATAACCTAAGATTTAATAAGAAACACAATGAGACTATTATCTTGCCTGCGCCTTCTTTGTTTGATTTAACTGCAGGCTATTACCTCGTTTTGCCGGAGGCTGTTTACGCGCACCAAGGCTAGACATCAGCTCCAGAGCCTGAGCCGGAACCACCACTGGACCCTTATCACCCATCATCTTATCAGTGGGATCCGGAGGTGATCGCTAGCCAGTGGCAGTATGATGACACTCCTCAGTACACCGGGGAGAGTAGCCACGGTCCTTGGGCATAGACCAACTTAGGCCAAAGGCCTAAGCTTGGGGGAGTACGTATTTCTCACCGACTTTACATTCATGTTCACACATTATTCTAGTTGTCGGTGCTCATACTCTTTCATTGTATTATCCATGCTAGTTTAATTTCTTTTTCTAGTTTTCTTCTTGTGTGTTTGATAAACCTTAAGAAAAACCAAAAAAATAGTTAGTTTACCTTCCATGCTTGTAGTAGTAATTAAAATAAAACCCAAAAATATTTCTTGTTCTTCTTTTACTTGTTGGGAGCTTTCCCACCTAAATAGTTTTATTTCTTTTCTTTCCTTTTGGGGTCAATAGTAGAAGACCATATTGAAAAATTTTAGTGGCTATCATATGCATGATAGTTGATTTAATTTAGAGCCCATATTACCTTGTCTTCTCTCTTGAATTGAATGCTTGCAGATTTCAGCTTAGTCCAATGCACGTGCACTATTATTATTATACACACCATTCGGTCGTGCAAGTGAAAGGCAATAATGACGATATATGATGGACTGATTGAGATAAGAGAAACCGGATGAACTCGACCTCTCTTGTTTTTGTAAATATGATGAGTTCATCATTCCTGATTCAGCCCATTATGAATAAACATGTTTGCAATGACAATTAGAGATTATAGTTACTTATGCCATGCTTAATTAGCTAGGAGCTTATAATGGTTTACCTTGTGTGCCAACATGCTATTAAAATGGTTATGATGTGGTATGATAGGGTGGTATCCTCTTTTAAATGAATTGAATGACTCGACTCGGCACATGTTCACGCATGTAGTTGAAACAAAATCAACATAGCCTTCACGATATTTATGTTCATGGTGGATTACATCCGACTCATGCTTGCACTTGGTGTTGATTAATTTTAATGCATGTTCATGATTGTTGTCGCTCTCTCAATTGGTCGCTTCCCAGTCTTTTGCTAGCCTTCACTTGTACTAAGCAGGAATATTGCTTGTGCATCCAAACTCCATAAACCCCAAAGTTATTCCATATGAGTCCACCATACCTTCCTATATGCGGTATTTACCTGTCGTTCCAAGTAAATTTGTATGTGCCAAACTCCAAACCTTCAAATGAAATTATGTTTTGTATGCTCGAGGAGCTCATGTATCAACTAGGGTTGTCTGTATCTTCCATGCTAGGTGGGTTATTCTCAAGAGGAGTGGACTCTGCTCCTCATTCATGAGAAAATGGCTGGTAACAGGGATGCCCAGTCCCATGATCAAAAAGATCAAAGCAAATCAAAATAATTAAAACAAAACTCCCCCAGGGATGTTGCTAGTTGGAGGCACTTGTTGTTTCGAGCAAGCCATGGATTGATGCTTGTTGGTGGAGGGGGAGTATAAACATTACCATTATGTTTGGGAACCGCCTATAATGTGTGTAGCATGGAAGATATCGAGATATCATAGTTGTTGCATTGATAGTGAAAGTATACCGCTCAAAATGTTATTCATCTCTATTTCAAAATCGAGCTCTAGCACCTCTACAAATCCCTGCTTCCCTCTGCGAAGGGCCTATCTATTTACTTTTATGTTGAGTCATCACCCTCTTATTAAAAAACACCCTTTGGAGAGCACACTGTCATTTGCATGCATTACTATTAGTTTATATTGGGTATGACTTGACTGGATCTCTTTTACCATGAATTACAATGTTTAGTTAGTTCTTGATCTTTAAAGGTCCTCTGCATTTATGTTTTGCGGTCTCAGAAAGGGCTAGCGAGATACCATCTTGTTATATCATATTATGATTGTTTTGAGAAAGTGTTGTCATCCGAGTTTTATTTTTATTGCTCGTCAGTTGATTATGCCATTGATATGAGTAAATATGAGACCTAAGTGTTATTGTGAATATGGTTAGTTCATAATCTTTGCTGAAAACTTGAATACTAGCTTTACATATTTACAACAACAAGAGCAAATAGAGTTTGTAAATGTTTTTCTTTATCACTTTCAGTTTATCAACTGAATTTCTTGAGGACAAGCAAAGGTTTAAGCTTGGGGGCGTTGATATGTCTCTAACGTATCTACTTTTCCAAACACTTTTGCCCTTGTTTTGGACTCTAACTTGCATGATTTGAATGAAACTAACCCGGATTGACGCTGTTTTCAACAGAACTGCCATGGTGTTATATTTGTGTATAAATAAAAGTTCTCAGAATGACCTGAAAATCCACGGAGCAACTTTTCAGATTTAATAAAAATATTGCCAAAAGAAATAGCGTCAGGGGGCCCACACCCTATCCATGAGGGTGGGGGGCTCGCCCCCCCCCCCCTGGGCGCGCCCCCTGCCTCATGTCCCCCCTGGACGTCCACCGACCTCAACTCCAACTCTATATATTCTGTTTCACGGAGAAAAAAACTAGAGAGAAAGATTCATCGCTATGATACGGAGCCGCCACCAAGCCCTAATCTCTCTCAGGTGGCCTGATATGGAGTCCGTTCGGGGCTCCGGAGAGGGGGATTCATCGACGTCGTCATCATCAACCATCCTCCATCACCAATTTCATGATGCTCACCACCGTGCGTGAGTAATTCCATCGTAGGCTTGCTGGACGGTGATGGGTTGGATGAGATTTACCATGTAATCAAGTTAGTTTTGTTAGGGTTTGATCCCTAGTATCCACTATGTTCTGAGATTGATGTTGCTATGACTTTGCTATGCTTAATGCTTGTCACTAGGGCCCGAGTGCCATGATTTCAGATCTGAACCTATTATGTTTTCATGAATATATGTGAGTTCTTGATCCTATCTTGCAAGTCTATAGTCACCTATTATGTGTTATGATCCGACAACCCCGAAGTGACAATAATCGGGATACTTCTCAGTGATGACCGTAGTTTGAGGAGTTCATGTATTCGCTAAGTGCTAATGCTTTGGTTCGGTCTTCTCTATTAAAAGGAGGCCTTAATATCCCTTAGTTTCCATTAGGACCCCGCTGCCATGGGAGGGTAGGACAAAAGATGTCATGCAAGTTCTTTTCCATAAGCACGTATGACTATATTAGGAATACATGCCTACACTTAATTGATGAACTGGAGCTAGTTCTGTGTCACCCTATGTTATAACTATTACATGATGAATTGCATCCGACATAATTATCCATCACTGATCTAGTGCCTATGAGCTTTTCCCATATTGTGCTTTGCTTATTTACTTTTTCGTTGCTCCTGTTACAATCACTACAAAACTGCTATCATTACTTTTATCACTGTTACCATTACTATCATACTACTTTGCTACTAAATACTTTGCTGCATATACTAACTTATCCAGGTGTGGTTGAATTGACAACTCAACTGCTAATACTTGAGAATATTCTTTGGCTCCCCTTGTGTCGAATCAATAAATTTGGGTTGAATACTCTACCCTCGAAAACTGTTGCGATCCCCTATACTTGTGGGTCATCAAGCAACGCTTTACTCTACTGGTCGGGGTAAAGATATACCGAACAAGCCCCTCAAAGGATTAGTTTCCATAGTAACAAGTGACAGTAAATTTCAGCACACTATATAAATGTTTCCTTACCAAGTTCCACTCACCAAAGGCGCTTCACTCCCCGGCAATGGCGCCAGAAAAGAGTCTTGATGACCCACAAGTATATGGGATCTATCGTAGTCCTTTTTATAAGTAAGAGTGCCGAACCCAACGAGGAGCAGAAGGAAATGACAAGCGGTTTTCAGTAAGGTATTCTCTGCAAGCACTGAAATTGTAGGTAACAGATAGTTTTGTGATAAGATAATTTGTAATGGGTAACAAGCAATGAAAGTAAATAAGGTGCATCTAGGTGGCCCAATCCTTTTTGTAGCAAAGTATAAGCCTGGACAATTTCTTATAATGAGAAAAGCGCTCCCGAGGACACATGGGAATTATTGTCAAGCTAGTTTTCATCACGCTCATATGATTCGCGTTTGTTACTTTGATAATTTGATATGTGGGTGGACCGGTGCTTGGGTACTGTCCTTTCTTGGACAAGCATCCCACTTATGATTAACCCCTATTGCAAGCATCCGCAACTACAAAATAAGTATTAAGGTAAACCTAACCATAGCATGAAACATATGGATGCAAATCAACCCCTTACAAAGCAACGCATAAACTAGGGTTTAAGCTTCTGTCACTCTAGCAACCCATCATCTACTTATTACTTCCCAATGCCTTCCTCTAGGCCCAAATAATGGTGAAGTGTCATGTAGTCAATGTTCACATAACACCACTAGAGGAAAGACAACATACATCTCATCAAAATATCAAACGAATACCAAATTCACATAACTACTAATACAAAGACTTCTCCCATGTCCTCGGGAACAAACGTAACTACTCACAAAGCATATTCATGTTCATAATCAGAGGGGTATTAATATGTATCAAGGATATGAACATATGATCTTCCACCATATAAACCAAGTAGCATCAACTACAAGGAGTAATCAACACTACTAGCAACCCACAAGTACTAATCTGAGGTTTTGGTACAAAGATTGGATACAAGAGATGAACTAGGGTTTGTGATGAGATGGTGCTGGTGAATATGTTGATGAAGATTGACCCCCTCCCGATGAGAGGATCGTTGGTGATGACGATGGTGATGATTTCCCCCTCTCGGAGGGAAGTTTCCCTGGCAGAACAGCTCCGCCGGAGCCCTAGATTGGTTCCGCCAAGGTTCCGCCTCGTGGCGGCGGAGTTTCATCCCGTAAGCTTGCTTCTAATTTTTTTTCAGGGCAAAAGGCCTCATATAGTAGAAGATGGACACCGGAGGGCCACCAGGGGCCCCACGAGGCAGGGGGCGCGCCCTATAAGGGTGGGCGCACCCCCCACCCTCATGGACAGTGGGTGGCCCCCTCAGGTATTTCTTCTGCTGGATATTTTTTATTAATTCCACAAATGACTTTCGTGGAGTTTCAGGACTTATGGAGCTGTGCAGAATAGGTCTCCAATATTTGCTCCTTTTCCAGTCCAGAATCCGGGCTGCTGGCATTCTCCCTCTTCATTTTAAACCTTGGAAAATAAGAGAGAATAGCCATAAGTATTGTGACATAACATGTAATAACAGCCCATAATGCAATAAATATTGATTTAAAAGCATGATGCAAAATGGACGTATCAGTTAGCTTAGCATAATGATCGTTCAATTTTATTGCTATTACTTTCTTCATGTCAAATACATATTCCTTCTACTATGAGATTATGCAACTCCCAGATACTAGAGGAATGCCTTGTGTGCTATCAAACATCACAATGTAACTGGGTGGTTATAAACATGCTCTACAGGTATCTCCGAAGGTGTTTGCTGAGTTGGTATAGATCGAGATTAGGATTTGTCATTCCGAGTATCAAAGAGGTATCTCTGGGCCCTCTCGGTAATACACATCATAAGCTTGGAAGCAAATGACCAAGGAGTTACTCACGAGGTGATGTATTATGGAACGAGTAAAGAGACTTGCTGGTAACGAGATTGAACTAGGTATGAAGATACCGACTATCGGATCTCGGGTAAGTAACATACCGATGGACAAAGGGAATAACGTATGTTGTCATAGCGGTTCGACCGATAAAGATCTTCATAGAATATGTGGTTGCCAATATGAGCATCCAGGTTCCGCTATTGGTTATTGGTCGGAGAGGTGTCCCGATCATGTCTACATAGTTCTCGAACCTATAGGGTCCGCACCCTTAACGTTTGATGAGAATAAGTATTATATGAGTTATGTGTTTTGGTGACTGAATGTTGTTCGGAGTCCCGGATGAGATCAAAGACATGATGAGGAGTTTCAAAATGGTCGAGAGGTAAAGATTGATATATAGGACGGTGGTATTCAGACATCGGAAGTGTTCCGGAGGGTACCGGGTACATATCGGGTCACTTGAAGGGGTTCCGGGCACCCCCGACAAAGATATGGGCTTAATGGGCCAAACGAAGGGACAAAACAGCACACAAGGGGCTGGTGCGCCCCTCCACCAGGCTGGCCAGCCCTAGGGAAAGGAAAGGGGGGAGGGAAAGCCCCTCCTTCCTTCCCCTCCTCAAGGGAGAAAGGAGAGGGGGCGCTACCTCCCCCTTCCTTCCCCTGGCGCCTATACAAGGAAGGGGGGGGGGGCGAACTAGGGCAGGAGCCCAAGCGGGATTCAGCCTCACTTGGGGCGCCCCTTGGCCTCTCCCCTCTCCCTGCCACTTATATATATGAGGAGGGGGGTGCCTAGCACACACCAGACAATTGCCTAGCCATGTGGGATGCCCCCCTCCATAGTTTACTCCCCCGGTCATATTTTCGTAGTGCTTAGGCGAACCCTACGGAGATCGCTTCACCATCACCGTCACCACGCGGTCATACTGACAGAACTCATCTACTACCTCGACGTCTTGATGGATCAAGAAGGTGAGGGACGTCACCGGGATGAACGTGTGCAGAACTCGGAGGTGTCGTACATTCGGTACTCGATCGGTGGATCGTGAAGAAAGTTCGAGTACATCAACTGTGTTGTGAAATTCTTCCACTTACGGTCTATGAGGGTACGTAGACACACTCCCCCCCTCATTGCTATGCATTTCCTAGATAGATCTTGTGTGAGCGTGGGAAATTTTTGAAATTGCATGTGATGTTCCCCAACAGCCACCACCCAAGCCAGGGCACCGCGCGCGGGGAAGGACGAAGTTGCCACCGCCACCGATGCCACGCGGGCAGGGACCGGTGGTGCAGGCCGGTGGCGGCGGGAGGAGGGTTAGGGGAGGGGGCACTGGTGGGCGGGGAGAGGAGCCCCCGGTCGCCTCTCTCGGGGAGGCGACGCGGGGGAACTAGGCGGAGTTCTTTCCTCAACAGTAGATTAAGCCCTGTCCGGCAAGTTTAATCTCTACAAATATACTTTGCAGACTTGCAGAGACAAAACTGTGTAATTTTGTGTAATTTGGTAAAAAAAGAATCTGCCGTAGCAGGCCACGGTTGCATATTAATACGGGGATGAACTGCCCCGTCCGTGGCATACATGATTCGTTTTTTTAGGGATAATGCCGCTTTATTTAGCCAATGAAGCTCAGAATGTCATCCGAAATTACATCAAGAACAAATCCAGGGGGGCAACCAAACCTTACTCAATTCATCTCCAACACCTACTTTAGCAAATTTATTTGCGGCAACATTAGTGGATCTCCTAACCCAAGACACCTTAAAACCCTCAAAAGAATTTAAGAGGCTTTTTATCTCCTCCACTCAGGAGCCAGCAGCTCCCAAGTTCTTTGATGGCTGATTGAGTATCTGCACCACATTCTGGGTATCTAGTTCGACGTGTGCTCTTTATGCTAACACCTCTCTTGCTAGCTCCAGTGCCCTCTTGCATGCAAAAAATTCCGTAGCTTATGGGTCTGTGATACTCGGGAAATAGTGGCACATGCCCGCCCTGAAAGCACCCTCGTGGTCTCTCACCACCGGTCCACCTCCTCCTTTGTACACATTCTTGGACATAACACCATCAGCATTGATGTTGAACCAGCCATCTTCAGGTACCTGCCATCTTGGACGGGGCGTCGGTGTCGCAGGTTGTCTGTGATGTGAGTGCACCGCCTTCTACTCCTGCATGTGAGCTACAACCGTAACTATGATTTCATGTCGGGATGCAATCCTTCTCCCATATCTCACCTCATTCCGTGCCAGCCATAATCCATATGTCGCCTGTATAATCGCCAGAAGCACCGGAGAACCAGTCAAGAAGCCAGCTAGCCAATTCACTCTGGGAGCCGATCTGGACCAGTGGGATCGCCACCGATACTCCCATCTCCAAGTGTAGGAGCTGCCAAAATTGTACTGAATGATGACTCGCCCAAAACTTGTGATAGATTGTTTCCTCCCGGTCGCATGCAACACAAAAAATTTCGGGTTTGATCCAACGACAATGAAGTTCAGCCCCGACAGCCAAGCCATTTTTGATAAGTCTCCACATGTGGATCTTGGCCTTAGTCGGCACTTGTGTATCCCATAGAGACATGAAACCGCGATGCTTAGTAACCGAAGATGAGGATTCCGGCTGTCTGGTCCCCGCCCTTAACATAGCCATTTTCATATGATAGGCAGACTTCACCGTAAAGCACCCATTCTTTGTAAAGTTCCACGCCAGGTAATCATCGTGGATAGGTCCTCCCACCACAATGTGCTTGATATGTTTCACATCATCTTGTGAAAACATTGTTTCTAGTCTTCCCACATTCCAGCTCTTCCCATCACGGGATAGAAGGTGGGCAACTGTCGTTACACCTGGCATATAAATCTGCCCCAACGGCTTCATGTTGCTGCTCCTCGGGATCCAGTTAGCATGATGAATGCACACCTGGGTTCCATCTCCTATGAGCCAAATCATACCCTCTCTAAGAAGATCCCTCCCATGCAATATGCTTCTGAAATTATACGATGCCGTTGGGGGTTAGGATGCTGTAAGAATCGAGTCCTCCTTGAAATACCTTGCTTTGAGAACCCTTGCACAAAGAGAGGAAGGGGTCTGGAGGATCCGCCAAGCCTATTTTGCAAGCAGAGCTTGATTGAAAACTTCAGGATCCCTAAACCCCATTCCACCATCCCTTTTTGCTGCACACATTTTTTGCCAAGAGATCGAATGTACCTTCCTCTCACCATTCGCCGCGCCCCACCAGAATTTTGAAGAGATAGATGTCAGGTTTCCGCACATCTTCTTTGTGAGGCAAAAGCAGCTCATGGTGAAAGCGGGTACCGCTTGGAGGCCGGACTTGGCAAGAACCTCCGTTGCAGCCTTGGACAAACCCTGCCCCTTCCACCCACTCACCTTTCCTTTCGAGGTCTCGGTCAAATATTTGAAAGTTCTATCTTTTGATCTTCCAACCAGTGTTGGGAGACCCAGGTACCTTTCACTTAAGGCTTCAGATTGCACCCCGAGAGCATTTTTCAAGTCCTCTTTTTGTCCTCTTTACATCCCTTCCCAAAGAAGATAGATGATTTTTGCATGTTGACACTTTGTCTAGAGGCTCTCTCGTATTGCTGTAAGACATCCTTGAGGGTGTCCATATTTTCTTTGGTTCCCTCAAGAAATACAATGCTATCATTAGCAAAAAGGAGGTGTGTCACATGAGGGCTAGTGCCCCCAAAGTTCACCCCTTTTATCTTTCTTTCTCTTTGTGCCTTCTTAAGTAGAGTCGAGAACCCCTCCAGACAGAAGAGAAAGAGGTAAGGAGATAGAGGATCGCCTTGCCTCAAACCCCTCGAGGGAGAAAAATACCTTGAGTAGTCTCCATTTAACTTAACCCTAAACTTTGTTGTTGTCACACACCTCATGATCATCGCAATCTAGGCTGGTTTGAAACCGCATTGCCCTAGAATTTTCTCTAGAAAAATCCACTTGACTCAATCATAGGCTTTCATCATATCCAGCTTGATAGCACACAAAACTTTTTTCCTCTTCCTTGTTCTCATGGCATGAACACATTCGTAAGCCACCAACATGTTGTTAAGATAAGCCGCCCAGGCACAAATGCACTTTGCTCCTCGGACATAAGCATAGGAAGGATGTTTTTCAGTCTATTTGCCAACACCTTCGTAGCAATCTTATAAAGAATGTTGCATAGACTGATGGGACGAAATTGGGATAAGAGCTCTGGAGAGTTAACTTTAGGAATCATGACAATTACGATAGCGTTGAAATCATTTGGAGCTGCTACACAATTCAGAAAATCACTCACTGCTATGCATATGTCCTCCCTCACCAACGACCAGTGTCGTTGATAAAATAACGCGGGGAGCCCATCCGGTCCCGGGGCCTTCGTCGGACTCATTTGGAACAAAGCCACCTCAATCTCGTCGTCAGAAATTGGAGAAACAAGTGACTCATTCATTTCTAGAGTAACTAACCGTTCAATATTCTACAGGAGAGTGTTTGTCCCCATTGATCCCTCCGACATAAACAAATCTTCATAAAAGCGTGCAACCATTTCTCTCATCTCATTGTTAACCATGCACTTGGTTCCATCATCCCGTCGCAGCGCCCGAACCGTGTTCTTTCGTTTCTGAAGTGACGCTCTATTCTGAAAGTAATTTGTATTTTGGTCTACCGCATGTAGCCAGTCCACTCGTGAGTGCTGCCGATACATGAATTCTTCCCTAGCATAGACCTCCCTCAATTCCTCTTTAGTTTTCCTAACCTCCACATGGCAGCCCGTCACCAATTCTCGCGGTTTGGCCTCCAGCAGTTGTGTCTTCAGCTTTGCGTTTTTCTTTCGGATTGAGCAGAAAACCTCCCTGGCCCAGTGATGTCTACTACACAACCTTCTTCTTGTAGACGTTGTTGGGCCTGCAAGTGCACAGGTTTGTAGGACAATAGCAATTTCCCTCAAGTGGATGACCTAAGGTTTATCAATCCGTAGGACGCGTAGGATGAAGATGGTCTCTCTCAAGCAACCATGCAACCAAATAGCAAAGAGTCTCTTGTGTCCCCAACACACCCAATACAATGGTAAATTGTATAGGTGCACTAGTTCGGCGAAGAGATGGTGATACAAGTGCAATATGGATAGTAGATAAAGGTATTTGTAATATGAAATTATAAAAACAGCAAGGTAGCAAGCGATAAAAGTGAGCATAAACGACATTGCAATGATAGGAAACAAGGCCTAAGGCTCATACTTTCACTAGTGCAAGTTATCTCAACAATAATAACATAGATAGATCATATAACAATCCCTCAACATGCAACAAAGAGTCACTCCAAAGACACTAATAGCGGAGAACAAACGAAGAGATTATGGTAGGGCACGAAACCACCTCAAAGTTATTCTTTCAGATCAATCTATTCAAGAGTTCATACTAGAATAACACCTTAAGACACAAATCAACCAAAACCCTAATGTCACCTAGATACTATATTGTCACCTCGAGTATCCGTGGGCATGATTATACGATATGCATCACACAATCTTAAATTCATCTATTCAACAAACACAAAGTACTCCAAAGAGTGCCCCAAAGCTTCTACCGGAGAGTCAAGAACGTGTGCCAACCCCTATGCATAGGTTCATGGGCGGAACCCGCAAGTTGGTCACCAAAACATACATCAAGTGGCACATGATATCCCATTGTCACCACAGATAAGCATGGCAAGACATACATCAAGTGTTCTCGTAAAAGACTCAATCCGATAAGATACCTTCAAAGGGAAAACTCAATTCATAACAAGAGAGTAGTGGGGGAGAAACATCATAAGATCCAACTACAATAGCAAAGCTCGGGATACATCAAGATCGTGCCATAGAGGGAACACGAGAGAGAACACGAGAGAGAGAGAGAGATCAAACACATAGCTACTGGTACATACCCTCAGCCTCGAGGGTGAACTACTCCCTCCTCGTCATGGATAGTGCCGGGATGATGAAGATGGCCACCGGTGAAGGATCCCCCCCCGGTAGGGTGCCGGGAAGGGCTCCCGAGAGGTTTTTGGTGGCTACAGAGGCTTGCGATGGCGGAACTCCAGATTTATCTTGATATTCAATGGTTTTAGGGTACATAGGCTTATATATGCGAAAGAAGTCGGTCGGGAGGTGCTCGAGGGGCCCAAGAGACAGGGGCGCGCCCAGTAGGGGGGCACCCCCCTATCTCCTGGCCTCCTCGGGGATCTTCTGACGTAAACTCTAAGTCTCCAAGATGATATTCTTCCCAAAAATAACGCTGCCGAAGGTTTCATTCCGTTTGGACCCCGTTTGATATTCCTTTTCTTCAAAATACTGAAACAGGCAATAAAACAGCAATATGGGTTGGGCCTCCGGTTAATAGGTCAGTCTCAAAAGTAATATAAAAGTGTATAATAAAGCCCATAATCATTCAAAACAGATAATAAAATAGCATGAATGCTTCATAAATTATAGATACGTTGGAGACGTATCAGCGTCCCCAAGCTTAATTCCTGCTCGTCCTCGAGTAAGTAAATGATAAAAGAAAGAATTTATGAAGTGTGAATGCTAGAGGTGCACAAGTTTGATCAATGATAATTTCAATCACCTTTACTAGCATCAATATATGTCATAACAGTAGTTCATCTCATTGAACTTTTCATAATCAAGTAACAAGCTATTCACATGCTAAAGCATAGGCCATAAACTTTCTTGAAAACTAGCAAACTTCATTCTTAGTCATCAAACAATTGCAATTCATCCTATTTTCAGGAAGGGTCTATGTCAGAGCTTTGATTTAGCAAACTCCACATACTCAACTATCATATAGTCTTCTACAATTGCTAACACTCACGCAATACTTGTGGTTATGAAGTTTTAATGAGACACAGAGAAAGATAGGGGCATATGATGTTGCCTCCAAACGTATTCACCTTTGGGTGATGTCAACAATAATAGATCATGCTAATGTACATCCAATTGGATATATATATCAGGATCACCCCAACACAAAGAGCTTGCCAAAGGATAAAATAAAAAGGGAAAGGTGAAGATCACCTTGACTCTTGCATAAAGTAAAAGACATAAAGTAAAAGATAGGCCCTTCGCAGAGGGAAGCAGAGGTTGTCATGCGCTTTTAGGGTTGGATACACAAAATCTTAATGCGAAAGAATGTCACTTTATATTGCCCCTTGTATACTGACCTTTATTATGTTGTCCGTCGCTTCTATTGTTTCCATAACAAGATTGTACAAAGCTTATTTACTCCGCACTAATAAGTCATGCATATTTAGAGAGCAATTTTTATTGCTTGCACCGATGACAACTTACTTGAAGGATCTTACTCAATCCATAGGTAGGTATGGTGGACTCTCATGGCAAAACTGGGTTTAAGGATATTTGGAAGCACAAGTAGTATCTCTACTTGGTTCTAGGAATTTTGGCTAGCATGAGGGGGAAAGGCAAGCTCAACATGTTTGAATGATCCATGACAATATATTTTAACTGAGATGCGAGAAAACATAACCCATTATGTTGTCTTCCTTGTCCAACATCAACTCTTTAGCATGTCATATTTAATGAGTGCTCACAATTATAAAAGATGTCTATGATAGTATATTTCTATGTGAAATCTCTCTTCCTTCAATATTCTTTCATGAATTGTGCAAATGACTAATACAATGCTTGCTAACCGTCAATAAATTTACAACCTCTACTTCTATATGTGAAGTCATTACTCCCCATGGAGTAAGCAAATGAAACATATATAAATTCAGATTTATGACAATCAACTCATTCAACCATTTACTCATAGGATATAAGTGAAGCACACGAGTAAATGAAAAACTACTCGAAAAAGATATAAGTGAAGATCAATGAGTAGCTAAATAATTATGCAACTATGTGAAGACTCTCTCTCATTAAAGAATTTCAGATCTTGGTATTGTATTCAAACATCAAGGAAAGCAAAACAAAATGACATTGCAAGGATAGCACAACTCATGTGAAGAAGCAAAAACTTAGGTTCAACCGATACTAACCGATAGTTGTTGAAGAAGAAAGGTGGGATGCCTACCGGGGCATCCCCAAGCTTAGATGCTTGAGACTTCTTGAAATATTATCTTGGGGTGCCTTAGGCATCCCCAATCTTGAGCTTTTCTGTCTCCTTAATTCCTTTCATGTCACGGTTTCTCTTTTTATCAAAAGCTTCATTCACAGCAAACTGAACAATAACTCGTGAGATAGGTTAGTATAAACCAATGCAAAACCATATCATCTTCTACTGTAACAAATCACTAACATTATTATTCAACATTGCATACTAAATGTCTCTGCATATTTAATACCCCTATCCTCAAATAGAATCATTAAACAAGCAAGCATATGCAAACAATGCAAACATAACATCAATCTGTCTAAACAGTATAGTTTGTAAAGAATGTAAGATTCATCATACTTCCCTAACTCCAAAAATTATAAGAAAAATACTACGCTGTAAAAGATTTATTAGATCTCATTACGCAAAAGATTCAACATTATATCATTCTCTTACTTTTCTAGGGAATTTTTGCAACAGCGGTAAACTTTCTGTTTTCAAACAGCAACATGTATACTAGAAAAATAAGCATGGTTAAGGCTATCCTTGACATTTTTATTGAAAATAAAGATGCAAAACATTATTCTAAATAACAGCAAGAAAATACGAACAAAAGAAATTGACGCTCCTACCAAAACACATATCATGTGGCGAATAAAAATATAGCTCCAAGTAAAGTTACCGATGAACGAATACGAAAGAGGGGATGCCATCTGGGGCATCCCGAAGCTTAGTTGCTTGGTTGTCCTTGAATATTACCTTGGGGTGCCTTGGGAATCCCCAAGCTTAGGCTCCTGCCACTCCTTATTCCATAGTCCATCGAATCCTTACCCAAAACTTGAAAACTTCAACCACACAAAACTCAACACAAAACTCGTAAGCTCCGTTAGTATAAGAAAATAAATCACCACTTAGGTACTGTAATGAACTCATTCTAAATTCATATTGGTGTATTATCTACTGTATTCTAACTTCTCTATGGTTCATACCCTTACATACTAGCCATAGATTCATCAAAATAAGCAAACAACACAATGAAAACAGGATATGTCAAAAACAGAACAGTCTGTAGTAATCTGTATCAAACGTATACTTCTGGAACCCCAAAAATTATGAAATAAATTGGTGGACCTGAGGAATTTGTCTGCTAATTAACTTCAAAAAGAATCAACCTAAAAGTACTCTCCAGTAAAAAGTGGCAGCTATTCTCGTGAGCGCTAAAGTTTCTGTTTTTTACAGCAAGATCATAAAGACTTCACCCAAGTCTTCCCAAAGGTTCTACTTGGCAATTTATTGAAACAAAAGCTATAAAACATGATTAATAAAGTAGCATAATCATGTGTACACATAAAAACAGTAAGCGTAAATATTGGGTTGTCTCCCAACAAGCGCTTTTCCTTAATGCCTTTCTAGCTAGGCATGATGATTTCAATGATGCTCACATAAAAGATAAGAATTGAAACGTAAAGAGAGCATCATGAAGAATATGACTAGCACATTTAAGTCTAACCCACTTTGTATGCATAGGGATTTTGTGAGCAAACAACTTATGGGAACAATAATCAATTAGCATAGGAAGGTAAAACAAGCATAGCTTCAAAAAATTTAACACATAGAGAGGAAAATTGATATTATTGCAATTCCTACAAGCATATGTTCCTCTTTCATAATAATTTTAAGTAGCATCATGAATGAATTCAACAATATAACCAGAACCTAAAGCATTATATTCATGATCTACTCGCATAGAAATTTTACTACTCTCCACATAAGCAAGATTCTTCTCATTCAGAATGGTGGGAGTATCATAAGAGACTTGAACACTAAAAATTGTTTCCACATTAAAAGAGTAATGTTCAGAAAAAGGGTAATTATAATCATTACAAGTTTTATAAATATAATCATCACTACTTCTTATAGCATAAGTTTCATCACAATAATCATCATAAGTAGCAACTTCATTCTCATCATAATCGATTGAAACCTCTCCCAAGATAGTGGAATCACTACTTCCTAAAGTTGACACTCTTCCAAACCCACTTTCATATTCATCACAATAAGATTCAACATCCTCCAAAATAGTGGGATCACTACTTCCTAAAGTTGACACTCTTCCAAACCCACTTTCATCAATATAATCATCATAAAGAGGCATGCTATCATCATAACAACTTTGCATATCAAAACTTGGGATGCTAAAAATATCATCTTCATTAAACGTAGAATCCCCAAGCTTGGGAAAAACATTGATTCCAGAAAATATATTCTCAAATATTTCATCCTTATCAAACATAGCTTCCCCAAGCCTGGACCTTTTCATATCATAAGCATAATCACTCTCATCATCAATAGTATGGATAGCACCAATATTATAGCAATTATCATCATCACAATGAGTAGTAGGAGAAACATCATTTGGGAGAGATACCTTTTTACCTTTGCTGCTCCTTTTCTTCCTTTTCTTCTTCACATTATGTGTGGGTTCAACCATCTTCTTTGAGCTCCTTATAGATGAGATTGGTTGAATAGAAGGCTCTTCCTCGTTACCTGATTCATCATAAGAAATAATAGGAGGATAATGGGAAGTCTCTTCCCTTTCATTAGTATTCTCTTCATCTTCTATTTGTTTTCTTTTCTTTAGGTAATTGGCAATATAAGGATTTTCAATGCAATCCACCATACAATACAAATAAATCTTCTCTAGATCAATATCAAAGAATTTCCTAAGGGCAAAATCTGGAAGATCCTTAGTTAAACGTTTCAATTCTTCATAACCCAAAAGCAAACTAAGTTCATTATAATGTGCAAGGGAAATCAAATCATCACAATTTTTGGACACAATCCGATCATGAAATAATTTGCATAGGAGATGTAGATGACCACGTTCATTGCATAGTTCACAAGTACGGCAAAGGAAATGTAAATTTTCAGCACTCCCATTTAACTTTTGTTGCAACAATTTAGTTTCTAAATGCTTATGCCTCTTGCAATATACATCTTCTCCATTCGGTGTGTTCATGCAAACATGCACTCCACAAAAGTTGACATGCTCATAAGAGATATTTTCATCATGACTAGTGCAATCATCATTAGTACTATGGATATTCAAAGAATTCATACTAACAACATTGCAAACATGCTCATCATTCAAAGATTTAGTGACAAACATTTTATAGATTTCTTCTTCTAGCACTTGAGGACAATTTTCCTTACCATCATACTCACGAAAGACATTAAAAAGATGAAGCGTATGAGACAAACTCAATTCCATTTTTTTCGTTTTTCTTTTGTAGACTAAACTAGTGATAAAACAAGAAACTAAAAGACTTGATTGAAAGATCTAAAGATATACCTTCAAGCACTCACCTCCCTGGCAACGGCGCCAGAAAAGAGCTTGATGTCTACTACACAACCTTCTTCTTGTAGACGTTGTTGGGCCTGCAAGTGCACAGGTTTGTAGGACAGTAGCAAATTTCCCTCAAGTGGATGACCTAAGGTTTATCAATCCGTAGGAGGCGTAGGATGAAGATGGTCTCTCTCAAGCAACCCTGAAACCAAATAGCAAAGAGTCTCTTGTGTCCCCGACACACCCAATACAATGGTAAATTGTATAGGTGCACTAGTTCGGCGAAGAGATGGTGATACAAGTGCAATATGGATAGTAGATAAAGGTATTTGTAATCTGAAATTATAAAAACAGCAAGGTAGCAAGTGATAAAAGTGAGCGTAAATGGTATTGCAATGATAGGAAACAAGGCCTAAGGCTCATACTTTCACTAGTGCAAGTTCTCTCAACAATAATAACATAGATAGATCATATAACAATCCCTCAACATGCACCAAAGAGTCACTCCAAAGACACTAATAGCGAAGAACAAACGAAGAGATTATGGTAGGGTACGAAACCACCTCAAAGTTATTCTTTCGGATCAATCTATTCAAGAGTTTGTACTAGAATAACACCTTAAGACACAAATCAACCAAAACCCTAATGTCACCTAGATACTCCATTGTCACCTCAAGTATCCGTGGGCATATGATTATACGATATGCATCACACAATCTTAGATTCATCTATTCAACCAACACAAAGTACTTCAAAGAGTGCCCCAAAGCTTCTACCGGAGAGTCAAGAACGTGTGCCAACCCCTATGCATAGGTTCATGGGCGGAACCCGCAAGTTGGTCACCAAAACATACATCAAGTGGCACATGATATCCCATTGTCACCACAGATAAGCACGGCAAGACATACATCAAGTGTTCTCGTAAAAGACTCAATCCGGTAAGATAACTTAAAAGGGGAAAACTCAATTCATCACAAGAGAGTAGAGGGGGAGAAACATCATAAGATCCAACTACAATAGAAAAGATCGGGATACATCAAGATCGGGCCATAGAGGGAACACGAGAGAGAACACGAGAGAGAGAGATCAAACACATAGCTACTGGTACATACCCTCAGCCTCGAGGGTGAACTACTCCCTCCTCGTCATGGATAGCGCCGGGATGATGAAGATGGCCACCGGTGAAGGATCCCCCCTCCGGTAAGGTGCCGGGAAGGGCTCCCGAGAGGTTTCTGGTGGCTATAGAGGCTTGCGGCGGCGGAACTCCCGATCTATCATGATATTCGATGTTTTTAGGGTACGTAGGCTTATATAGGCGAAAGAAGTCGGTCAGGAGGTGCTCGAGGGGCCCACGAGACAGGGGGGCCGCGCCCAGTAGGGTTGTGCCCCTATCTCCTGGCCTCCTCGAGGATCTTCTGATGTAAACTCCAAGTCTCCAGGATGATATTCTTCCCAAAAATAACACTGCCGAAGGTTTCATTCCGTTTGGACTCCTTTTGATATTACTTTTCTTTGAAATACTGAAACAAGCAATAAAACAACAATATGGGCCGGGCCTCCGGTTAATCGGTTAGTCCCAAAAGTAATATAAAAGTGTATAATAAAGCCCATAATCATTCAAACCAGATAATAAAATAGCATGAATGCTTTATAAATTATAGATACGTTGGAGACGTATCACCCAACACTGAATCGAACCTGTTACTCTGCCTAATCGCTGCTAGACCACCGTCAGACTATGTTCGCCCGTCCCTGCTGCTTCCCAGACTTCTACTAGCATGTTTTCATACTTATGACGGCTCGTCCATACCTCCTCGAAGCGGAACTGTTTTGCACCATGTTTATCAACTCGTGAAGCCGTCTCCAACATCCTGACAAGAAGTGCTTGATAATCAGACTCTTCGGCGAGGATATGTTAAACACTTGTTTCCATAAACAGCTCTAGAAAACTGTCGTTGCATGTAGCTCTATCGAGCCAAACCTAAATGTTTGCACTTTCGCCTCTCTTATTATCCCATGTATAAGGGTATCTCGAAAACCCCAAGTCAGCTAGACCACATTCTGCTAATGTGTCTCTGAATGCCTCCATCTGCATAAAACTTCTTGGGTTGCCTCCATGTTGGTCAGATTGGAAGAGAGCCTTGATGTAGTCACCCACACAAATCCAAGGGAGGTCGTCTTGGGCCCTCAGAAAATGAAGGGCGTCCCATGATTTCTTCCATTGCTCAGTCTTTGGTTCACCATAGAATCCAGTGATCCTATAGATTTTCCCATCAAAAGCTACCTCCGTATCAAGGAAATATTGACACCACGGGCGCACCATGACTTTGATGTGATCTCTCCACCAAATGGTTAAGCCTCCACTCTAACCCACACTGTCCACTGCCACTATGTTTCGGAATCCAAGACTCCACTTAATCTTCTCCATCGCTCGAGATTTATTTTTTGTCTCACACAAAAACACGACCGCTGGGTTGTAGGACCGTATCAGGTCTCGTAGTTCGCCCACTTTTGAGTCCAACCCCGGTCCTGGATAGTTACAGGCAAGAAGATTCATTGTGACCGGTGTCGTGGTACTAAGACTGACAGTAAGAATAGGGGGTACGTATGAGGAGGCAAGGTCCTAGCTACGGTGAGGTTGTACGCAAGTGTTTATGTGTTCAGGCCCCTCTCAGAGGAGGTAAAAGCCCTACGTCTTGATGCCCGGAGGTGGTCGACTGGATTTCAGTATATGCGTGTGTGTTACAGGGGGTGCGAACCCTTGTCCCAGAGGAGGGGGTGGCTTATATAGAGTGCGCCAGGACCCCAGCTCCCCTCCGTTACAGAGGGTTCAATGTTCATAAAGGAGGGATGTTACTGATAACGCCAGCTTTAAGTACCATTAATGCCTATAAAGACTACAGAGTGAATGTCCAACCGTTGCAGTTCCGTCCGGCTCTTGGTCTTCATAGGCTGAGTGGTTTCTTGTATGGCCGAGTGATCCTCATAAAATTGGGGTACCCGAGTGATATGGTTGGTCGAGTGGACTAACACTCGATGTCTTCCTTGGGTACTTCCTATTATCTCTTGAGCTTCTTTGCTTCTAGGGTAGTGACCTTCGGTGGGGCTCCTAGGTCAGGCATGTGACCCTACCCTAGGTTTATATCCTCATCACTAGCCCCCGAATGGATTGAGGACCGAGTGGAAAAGAAGTTCGCAGCGGACTTCGCTTCAACCTTTGTGCTTCGTGAGTACTTGCGTTGAACTGAAGGTTTGCGTCTGAACTTTAGCTTCGTTTTAGTTGCCTCGATCGATCCTAAAGTTGTCGAGTGGATTAATGACATCATCTGTCGATCGTTGTCTTCTGTTGCGAGATCTCCGGCGTGATTGGTTATTGCGTATCCTGGATTCAGCGGGATTAGAAATTTCAGGGAAGCGCGCGGGACAGAGGGTGCCGTGGTAATCGGGATGGATAAGCAGGGATGCCTCGATCCCCGCGCCACCTTTTTTGCCATGTATCGGGCGCGCGACTGTAGCAGCAATTTGACAAGATCGCCCGGGCCCGTGTGTCAGCCACTCGGAAGTGGGCCTTTAAAAGGCGGAGAGGCCGAGGCATTGTGCCGTGCGCTCCCAGTCTCCCCCTTTCTCCTCCGCTTATCCTCCGTGCGCAGCTCCTCCGCTCTCGGTGCCGTTGTCGGTGTCAAAACCGGCGGATCTCGGGTAGGGGGCCCGATCTGTGCGTCTTAGGCTGATGGTAACAGGAAGCAAGGGACACAATGTTTACCCAGGTTTGGGTCCTCTACCCGAGATCTGCCGGTTTTGACACCGACACTGGTGCTTTCATTGAGAGTTCCTCTGTGTCGTTGCTTCTAGGTTCGATGGCGTGTTCAATCGCCAACAACACGGTCCAGGGCGAGACTTTTCTCCCCAGACAGATCTTTGTGTTCGGCGGCTTTGCACTGCAGGCCAATTCGCTTGGTCAGCTGGAGCAGATCGACAGCTACGCCCCTGGCCACCAGATCAGGTTCGGAAACTTGAACTATACAGCGGATATTCTCAGAGACTTGATCTTCAACGGATTCGGGCCTGTGCCAGGAGCGCCGGACAGTCACGACGAGCACGGCCTAGACCTGCTGTCGGACAATGCTTGGGACATCATCCCTGAAGTAGCCCCGAATCTAAATCCGGAACAGGTTGCGTCGCCCAAGGCCGGTGTGGTAGACCCCGCCCTGCAGGCCGCATACTCATCGGCGGTGGAGCCGGACACAGGTCTCACCTCTGTGGAGGCCTGTAACCCCGGCCCCCCGGACTCGTATCCGGTTGTTGGTTCCGGTCCGCATACCCTCGAGCCAGCCAAGTCAGGTTGGGCTTCGGTAATGGAGTTTACCGCTGCGGACATCTTTCAGCACTCACCCTTTGGCGACATGCTGAACTCATTAAAGTCTCTCTCTTTGTCAAGAGGCTCTGGGCCAAACTATGTCTGGCTTGAGTGGGAAGCAGGCGGCGAAGGAATTCACTGCCCACCCACCACCCACTTCATTGCCACGGTCGATGATTTAACCGACGTGCTTGACTTCGACTTCGAAGACATCGACGGTATGGACGACGATGCAGGAGACACAGAGGAGCCACCGCCCACAGGGCGGTGGACAGCTACCTCTTCATATGATATATATATGGTGGACACTCCAAAAGAAACAAATGGCGATGAGGCAATGGAGGATAACCCCTCCAAGAAGAAAGCAAAACATGGGCGTCGCCAGCGCCGCTCCAAGCCCCGCCAAGGAAATACCGGCACCGAAGACGAAAACAATCCGGGTGGTGCCGAACATGAATACAACCCGGATCAGCCCGCCTTCGAGCAGGCCGAGCAGGAGGATGGGCAGGATAGCCCAGATGAACAGGCGACAGACGGGTATCCGGAGGAGGACAACTACATGCCCCCCTCCGAAGACGAGATTAGCCTCAGCGACGACGAGTTCGGCGTGCCTGAGGACCCTGTGGAGCAGGAGCGCTTCAAGCACCGGCGTATTGCCACTGCGAGGAGCCTGAAAAAGAAGCAGCAGCATCTTCAAGCTGATCAAGATCTGCTCACAGACAGATGGACGGAAGTCCTGGCAGCCGAGGAATATGGACTCGAGCGCCACACGGCTGACCGGCCGCCCCGAGGTCGGGATAAAATGACATATCAGCCCGAATACCAGCCTGCACCCCCACGCCAGTTTACTATGGCCTGGGGCAATACTCAGGACCTGTGTGATAGATTGGATAGCACCACAGGACAACCAAGATCGATATACGGATCATGGGGGCGCACTGCAGCACATGACGATGACCGTCATACCAGATACACTAACAGTAAATCCGGCGGGCCCGAACACAACCAGCCCGATTTGGCCGGACTGTGTCGTGACATAGCCCGGCACAGAGGCACCACACACCCCCTCTGCTTCACTTATGAAGTGATGGATCATGAATTACCAGAAGGGTTCAAAACCGTAAACATCAAATCATACGATGGCACAACAGACCCCGCGGTATGGTTCGAAGACTTCCTTCTCCACATCCACATGGCCCACGGAGATGATCTACATGCCATCAAGTATCTTCCCCTTAAGCTCAAAGGACCCGCCTAGCACTGGCTTAAGAGCCTGCCAGCAAATTCCATTGGCAGTTGGGAAAACCTGGAAGACGCATTCCTTGACAACTTCCAAGGCACATATGTGCGACCTCCGGACGCCGATGACTTGAGCCACATCACTCAACAGCCCGGAGAATCAGCCAGGAAATTCTGGACCCGGTTCCTAACTAAAAAGAACCAAATAGTTGACTGTCCGGATGCCGAAGCCCTGGCGGCCTTCAAGCATAATATCCGCGACGAGTGGCTCGCCCAACACCTCGGCCAGGAGAAACCCAAGTCCATGGCAGCTCTCACGACACTAATGACCCGCTTTTGTGCGGGCGAGGACAGCTGGTTAGCTCGCAGCAGCACTACGCCACATTCTGGCACGTCAGATGTCCGTGACAATAATGGAAAGCTAGGGCGCAACAGACACAAGCGATGGAACAACAACGACAACACCGAAGACACGACAGTCAATGCCGGATTCAGCGGACCTAAATCCGGTCAGCGGAAGAAGCCATTCAAAAGAAACAATCAGGGACCGTCCAGTCTAGACCATATACTGGAGCGCTCGTGCCAAATTCATGGCACCCCGGACAAGCCAGCCAACCACACCAATAGAGACTGCTGGGTATTTAAACAGGCCGGCAAAATAAACGCTGAAAACAAGGACAAGGGGCTGCACAACGACGATGACGAGGAGCCCCGGCGTCCGAACATGGGGGGACAGAAGAAATCCCCCCCCCCCAGGTGAAAACGGTTAACATGATCTACGCCACTCACATCCCCAAGAGGGAACGGAAGCGAGCACTATGGGACGTCTACGCGATGGAGCCAGTCGCCCCCAAATTCAACCCATGGTGAGCTTGTCCGATCACCTTTGATCGTAGGGATCATCCTACTAGCATCCGTCACGGCGGCTCGGCCACATTGGTCTTAGACCCAATCATCGACAGATTCCACCTCATGCGAGTCCTTATGGACGGCGGCAGCAGGCTGAACCTGCTTTACCAGGACACAGTGCGCAAAATGGGTATCGATCCTTCAAGGATCAAGCCCACTAAAACCACCTTTAAAGGTGTAATTCCTGGAGTAGAGGCCCGTTGTACGGGCTCTATAACATTGGAAGTGGTCTTTGGATCTCTGGACAACTTCCGAAGCGAGGAGTTAATCTTCGATATCGTCCCTTTCTATAGTGGTTACCACGCACTGCTCGGGAGAACCGCATTCGCTAGATTCAATGCGGCACCACACTATGCATACCTCAAGCTCAAGATGCCAGGCCCATGCGGGGTCATAACAGTCAATGGGAACATGGACCACTCTCTCCGTACAGAGGAGCATACTGCAGCCCTCGCGGCAGAAGTACAATGCGGCCTCCTCCGGCAAACCACCAATCCGGCAACGACAACCTCAAGCACTGTCAAGCGAGTTCGGAGCACCCCGCAACAGGACCACCAGGTACGCCAAGAGCACGACTAGTAGTCCGGCCTCCGCTCAAAGCCCATCAAAGAAGCATTCGTGCCACGTGTACACAATTACGCACTTAAAATACCATGGGCACAGGTGGAGGCACAGCAGTGGCTCAGTCAATAGTGCGGTATCACCGCCACATACCTTCGTAACCTTTCCTTTCACCTTTCAGGACATTGCTTTAGTGCAGCCTCTCCAGAAGAGCCGGATTGTCGGACTTACATAGGAGAGAAAACCAAGGAGGCAACAGGCTTTGCGCACAGAAGGAAATACCCAGGTGGAATCTATTTACGATCGTTATACCTGCTTTATCTATCAGTACGTAGACTGCCCCTGGATAGGGTATGTCAAATAATCCTATTTATCTCCGCTTAATGCATTCATTGTAAACATACGCTTAAACGTATTATTCATCAATGGGAGATCATATATAGCGTCAGCTTATTATTCTAATTTTAGCATTTTTTCTTACAAATGTCTATTTGATATTGCATCCGTACACCTTGGTACGTTCAGTTTGCCAGGGGCTTCTTACCCGCCGCTATCTTTTTGGCCTCCTGGATTTCCTGTTGTGCCTTCTCGGCTTCGGCCTTGGCGTCTTTTATACTTGCAAGGGCCTTCGCAAGCTCGGCCTCTTTCGCCTTAAGCTCATGCTCCACGGACTCGAACTTTTTGCCGAGCTCCTGGAGCTCTTGTTGTACCTCGCCCACTAGGGCATCTTGCTTCTCATGCTCCTTGCGTTCCAAGGCCGCCTTGTGTTCGGCCTCGGACAATGCTTTTTTCAGAGACACCACTTCGGTGGTGGCCTCTGTTACCAAATCACGACGCTTCGTTGTTAGAATAACCAATTTTATCTATCCTTCATTATATGAGAGAGGGGAATCATTCACCTTTGCTCTCTTCGAGCTGCCTCCTCGTGAGGTCGAGCTCTCCCTGTGCCTGCTCTAAGTCATGTTTTAGGCCGGCGACCTCGGTCGTACGGACAGCAGCGGCAAGCAGCATAGCCTATTTATTCACATTCAAACTTCTTGTTAGACTCCTGCGGATTATAATTGACCCTCCGTTTGGTCTTTCTTTTCGACCACCAAACAGAGTATCAGGGGCTACTACCTATAGGGTGGTAATTTCACACATTTTTATTACTTACCTCAAAGCCTGTTAGGAGGCTGGTACAAGCTTCGGTTAGTCCGCTTTTGGCGGACAAAACCTTCTGAATCACCGCACTCATAAGAGTACGGTGGTCTTCATCCATGGAAGCGCCCCGAAGCGCTTCCAGCAGACAATCCGGCGCCTCGGGCATAGCGGAATTCCTCGGCACAGACGGCTCACCCTCCTTAACGAGGTGCTGTCCGCCTGAGTCCGGAACCACGGGAGGTCCCGGAATAGTGTTCGGCTGACAGTCCAGCTTACTGCGGCTCTCATCAACACGATCCGCGGGGATCTTGAACCCCGCGTGTCCGACGTTTGGAATGTCGCCTTGGGGCGCCTCCAGATCCACCTCCCCCCGCTCTGGGAGCCTTTGGGACAACACCTCTGTGTCATCCGCAGGCTGAGGAGTAGTGGCTGTCGGATGTGAGTGCATTGCCGAATCACTCAAGGACCCGTCCGAAGACGACACCTCGGAATGGACCCTAGACGGACTGCATACAAGTTCGGCGTTATAACAAAACTATGAAGCAAAATTATGATGGAGTGCGGATACTTACGATCGCACTAGGGGCTTCTTCCTGGGCAGCCACCCCTCCTCGCTATCGGCGGCGGTGGCGGAGTAGTCCGGAAGGGACGCCTTTCCCTTCTTGGACGTCCCAGCCTCCCCCTCCGCGGTGGCCTTCCTTTTTTTCTCCCCCCAATATGGGGAGGTGGAGTTTCTTCTTGTTTCCCCCCGCCTCCGCAGGAGGAATCTGCCTCATCGTCATCGGACGACGAGGGTATGACGGCCTTGCACCGGGGGCCTCTCCTGGCCCCCTGGTCCGCCCTCTCAGGCCCCTCGTCCTTTTAGGATGGGGCAGCCTCCTCTTCTTCTTCCCCTTCGCGGGAGGAGTGTGCCTCGTCGTCTTCGGACGAGGCTTCTGGCGCAACCTTACGTCGGAGACCCTTTCAAATCCCCGGGGCCTTCTTATTGGCCTTCTTCTCCGGCCCCTTGTAGGGTGCCGGGACCAGCATCTCCGTCAGGAGAGCATTAGCTGGGCTTTCTGGCAGCGGAGCCGGATAGTCAACCTGCTCCGCTTTCTCCACATAATCCTGAACAAATATGCATAATTACTTAAGGCTCCCCCTTGAATATATTGGGAAGAACCGAATCTGGTGGCAGCCTGAGAACTCACCTGACTAGGAGGGCGTGCGGCGTGGAGCCCACGGTCCTCGTATATGGGAGGAGGTACTTCGGAGGCCTTGAACAACGCCTACCACGCGTTTTTGTGCTTCATGCCGTAGAGCCTCTGAAGCGTCTGTTGTTCGGCCGGGACGAACTCCCAGAGATTGAATGCCCGCCTTTGGCACGGTAGAATCCGGCGAACAAGCATGACCTAGATCACGTTGACAAGCTTGATGTTCTTGTCCTTCATGCCCTTGATGCAGTTTTGGAGTCCGGTCAGCTCTGTAGATTCGCCCCAGGACAGGCCTTTCTGTTCCCAGGAGGTGAGCCGCATGGGGGTTCCGGATCGGAACTCGAGGGCCGCCGCCCAGTTGGTGTCGTGTGGCTCGGTGATGTAGAACCACCCCGACTGCCACCCCTTCACGGTTTCCGCAAAGGAGCCGTCAAGCTAGGTGACGTTAGGCATCTTGCCCACCATGGCTCCTCCGCACTCCGCTTGCTGGCCGCTCACGATCTTCGGCTTCACGTAGAAGATTTGCAGCCACAAGCCGAAATGAGGCTTGATGCGGAGGAAGGCCTGGCATACGACGATGAACGCCGAGATGTTGAGGATGAAGTTCGGGGCTAGATCATGGAAATCTAGCCTGTAGTAGAACATGAGCCCGTGGACGAAGGGGTGAAGTGGAAACCCCAGTCCACGGATGAAGTGGGCGAGAAACACGACCCTCTCGTGGGGTCCTGGAGTTGGAATGACCTGCCCGTCGTCTGGTAGCCGGTGCGCTATGTCTGCGGCCAAGTATCCAGCCGCCCGAAGATTCGTGATATTCTTCTCCTTCACGGTGGAAGCCACCCACTTACCCCCTGTTCCGGACATGTTTAACTTTGCGGAGAAGACTTGGACTAGGGCGCTGGAGCTCGAGGGGGCAAGAGTGGGCAAAGGAGGAAGAAGGCATGGGTAAAAATGGGGGACTCTTATCCCTTTATAGAGGCGACGGAGGCGGTGCACCTACCCACTTGCCCGTTGGGAATCACTTACTTCCCAAGCGCCACGATTGATGGCACGGTGGGATTACCCATACCCGTATTGATGAGAATGCCGTGATAAGGGGACACGATCTTTGCTTTGACAAGACGTGTCAAGGAAACCGCCTCGCAATACGCGATGTGGCTGGTTGTGGAAAAATGGTTCGAATAATGACCTGACCGTAATGACATATCACGCCGTCTAAGAAGTTGTCAGCTGGAGTATCATTCTCTCTATGGTGGTATGTGAAGATCATTTTGCAGATCCGGACACGGTCTACGCATTCGATAATTACCTTTGAGTATTCGGAGAAGGAACCCGCCTTGCAATACCGAAGACAAGACTGCGTGCTGGACTCATCGTCTTTGAAGCCTGGTTCAGGGGCTACTGAGGGAGTCCTGGATTAGGGGGGATCCGGACAGCCGGACTATATACATCATCCAGACTACTGAAGCATGAAGATACAAGACACAAGACTCCGGACCGTGTCCGGATGGGACTCTCCTTTGCGTGGGAGACAAGCTTGGCGATCCGAATATTATATTTCCTTCCTTGTAACTGAATCCATGTAAACCCTAGCCCTCTCCGGTGTCTATATAAACCGGAGAGGATGGTCCTTAGAAGGCCGATCACAATCACAATCATACCATCATAGGCTAGCTCTTAGGGTCTAGCCTCTATGATCTCATGGTAGATCTACTCTTGTACTACTCATATCTTCAATATTAATCAAGCAGGAAGTAGGGTTTTACCTCCATCGAGAGGGCCCGAACCTGGGTAAACATTGTGTCCCTTGCTTCCAGTTACCATCAGCCTAAGACGCACAGATCGGGACCCCCTACCCGTGATCCGCCGGTTTTGACACCGATAGCCGTCGCTCCGCCGCAATGGTGAAGGACAAGACGGCGGCACTGGAATGCATGAAGAAGGCGATGGGGCGGCGAAGGGTAAGAAGACCCAGCATAGGTCGTCATCGCGGTCGGCGCTGCCGACGGGATGGATCCAGGGTGACTGGATCCGATCCACAATCCGGCAAGAAAACCTGGACGAGCTGGCCGAGCTCGGGTTGGTCGCCGACGGCTCTGTGAGGTTGTCGGAGGGGAGACGGAGCCGCAGCCGCGACCGGGTGAGTGTGTCCTGCTCGCCACCCACGTCGACCGTGGTTTTTCGCTTCCTCTGCACCCTTTTTCTGGGGTTTTTTGAACTTCTTAGGAGCCCAACTTCATCACTTTTCTCCCAACACCATCATCTATCTCGCGGCATTCATGTCCATGTGTGAAAATTTCCTTGGCAGTCAACCGCACTGGGTCTCTTCAAACACATCTTCACTGTCCGTTCCTAGTCGGCCAAGAAGGCCAACTCGGGTGATGAGAAAACACATGTTATTCAAATGTGTGGTGGTTTGGGGATCCAGAAGAGGAAGAGGAGCTCCTTTCTATCCATGACCCTTCCCGAGTCGATCATGGACTGGCAGTCGACCTGGTTCTACTGCCGGGACGTCCCTACCCCAGGTCAGTCGATTGGGCTTCCCTCTTTCTCCTTTGATCGCGTTCAAACTCCTTCCTCGCTGAAAGAGACTGCTGCGGAGAGGATGGAGACGGACATGCTGGTCGAGAGGGTGGTCCAGCTGATCAATCAGGGCGTGCTACGTCTTGAGCTAGCATTGGTTTTCCCCGAAGAGGAGAGGGTGATGCAGCAAGTGTAGTGTAAGTATTTCCCTCAGTTTTTGAGAACCAAGGTATCAATCCAGTAGGAGGCTCCTCAAAAGTCCCACGCGCCTACACAAACAAACTGAGAACTCGCAACCAACACAATAAAGGGGTTGTCAATCCCTTCACGGCCACTTGCAGAAGTGAGATCTAATAGAGATAGTATGATAAGATAAATATATTTTTGGTATTTTATAATATAGATGCAAAAAGTAAAGATGCAAATAAAAGTAGATTGAAAGCAAATATGATAAGAGATAGACCCGGGGGCCATAGGTTTCACTAGAGGCTTCTCTCGAGAGCATAAGTATTACAGTGGGTGAACAAATTACTGTCGAGCAATTGATAGAAAAGCGCATAGTTATGAGATTATTGAGGCATGATCATGTATATAGGCATCACGTCCATAACAAGTAGACCGACTCCTGCTTGGATCTACTACTGTTACTCCACACATCGACCGCTATCCAGCATGCATCTAGAGTATTAAGTTCATAAGAACAGAGCAACGCATTAAGCAAGATGACATGATGTAGAAGGATAAACTCATGCAATATGATATAAACCCCATCTTGTTATCCTCGATGGCAACAATACAATACATGTCTTGCAACCCTTTCTGTCACTGGGTAAGAACACCGCAAGATTGAACCCAAAGCTAAGCACTTCTCCCATGGCAAGAAAGATCAATCTAGTAGGCCAAACCAAACCGATAATTCGAAGAGACTTGCAAAGATAACTCAATCATACATAAAAGAATTCAGAGAAGATTCAATTAATATCCATAGATAAATCTGATCATAAACCCACAATTCATCGGATCTCGACAAACATACCGCAAAAAGAGATTACATCGAATAGATCTTCACAAGAGAGGGGGAGAACATTGTATTGAGATCCAAAAAGAGAGAAGAAGCCATCTAGCTAATAACTATGGACCCGCAGGTCTGTGGTAAACTACTCACAACTCATAGGAGGGGCAAGGATGTTGATGTAGAGGCCCTCCATGGTTGATTCCCCCTCTGGTAGAGTGCTGGCGAAGGCTCCAAGATGGGATCTCATGGATACAGAATGTTACGATGGTGGAAATTGTGTTTCGTGGTGCCCCTGGATGTTTTCGGGGTACGTAGGTATATATAGGAGGAAGAAGTACGTCGGTGGCCGCCCGAGGGGCACACGAGACAGGGGGGCGCGCCCTACAGGGGGGGGGGGGCGCCCTCCTATCTTGTGGAGGCTCTGGTTGTTTCTTGACATGCACTCCAAGCTCTCCGGATCTTGTTCGTTCCAAAAATCACGCTCCCGAAGGTTTCATTTCGTTTGGACTCCGTTTGATATTCCTTTTCTTCGAAATACTGAAATAGGCAAAAAAACAGCAATATGGGCTGGGCCTCCAGTTAGTAGGTTAGTCCCAAAAATGATATAAATGTATAAAATAAAGCCCATAAACATCCAAAACAGATAATATAATAGCATGGAACAATCAAAAATTATAGATACGTTGGAGACGTATCAGGGCGTAATCGGGATGGACCTACTGGAGGTGTTTCTCAGTCGGCGCATCCAGCCTCTTCAGGCTCGGGACCATCCGATGTGGATGTACTCTGGTGCCAACGACACCGCTCGGGTTCATCCGGAGGAAGCCTCGGCCAAGACGGTGGTTGGATGGCTGAAGAGCATCACGGGCAACAAGGACAACCCCAGGGGAGCCAGGAGGGTCGCTCCCTTCAGTGACAGCAATCCACCCGACAAGGTTCGAACTTCTGCCTCCGACTGATTTCTTGTGTATCTTGTATCTGTCTCTGGCACCACTGGAATTCACTCGACTTCTTGTTTTGTAGGTTTATACCAAGATGTACTCCATGCCCAACGGCAAGCAGACCCGGGAGCAGGACCAGGAAGGGGAGGACAGCACAGACAAGAGTGGCGAGTATAAATCGTCAGACGATGATGACAAGGAGGAGAGCAACGAAGCCGCCGACGACGAGGAGGTCGACTCGCTGCCAAGCTTGGAGCGCCGATCCAAACAGCATCACGATCCAGCAGGTGAGGGGGACAAGGCCGTGGCTTCCAGTACCAAAACGCAGAAGCGGGCTCGGACATCGACTCCTGAGCCGACTGAAAAGATGGCTAAGCAGCCTAAGTCTGCACCCCCAAAGGCTCGAAAGACTCTACCAAGGATTAAGATGGATGTTCTAGTCGCCTATGGGTGAGAATTTTATCTCTCTGCGTTCCTTTCTTCCGATTGGCATTTCTGTTGGTTACCGAGTGGATCTTGTATCTTTCCAGCCCAACATCTACTGTGACTGACATGGATATTGACAAGGCCCAAGGAGACGAGGAAACCGATGACACGGCCACCTCCCGAGCGGGTGAGTCTGCTTGATTAAGGCTTGTTCTTTCGATTGGATTTATCAGTCGGCTGAATTTCTGATGATTTTTCCTTTTAGCTGCAGCACCATGAGACATTGTCGTGCTTCCTGACGATGAAGAAGAAGAAGCTCCCTTGAGGGAGAGGAGTAGGAAAGGCAAGGGCTCGAGTATGAGAGTGCCTGAGGTTCAAGCCCCTCAGTTGATTCCGGTGCTTGAGATGGCGGTCGAGCGGTCTGGAGATCCGGCTCGGACCAGCGTCACATTTGCCGACCCGCTGACGACTGATTGCCCATCAGGGTTGACTGCTCCAACTCCTGCTGCCCTAGTGCAACTCCATGCGTCTGACCTAGTGGGTGCTTCGGCTGCCCTGCCGCCCTCACTCTTTGCTGTGTACCAAACTCCGGACGACGCGCCGAGTGCTGCCAGGGAGGCTCTTCGTCAAGTGAATCTTGTTATGGAACAAGTGAAGGTGGTGCACGAGGCCAGTTAGGTAGCCTATAATGCCAGCACCACTCTGCAGACCAACGTCAAGGTCAGTTAACTCCCGACTGAACTTTTGAATCACAAAAAACTGCCGATGTTGCTTTGCTGCCCATATGTGCATCTACTATCATGGGTCTGTTTCGCATCCGATCACCCACTGGGTTGTGCTTGCCTTAGAGTTCAATATGACTTCTGCTCCACTCGACTGTCACTGAGTCGAGTGTTGATCCGAACCAGTGGGGGCATGCTAAGTGCACCCACTGGGTGTAGTCCCCGAGACCACGGCCGACTGCTGGCAGTCGACTGTGGTATGAGAATCTACTGCCCTTTTTGACTCAAGCTGAGCAGACCATGCAGAGTGTTGATCTGAACCAGTGGGGGCATGCTAAGTGCACCCACTGGGCGTAGTCCCCGAGACTACTGTTAAATGTTTGATTCGGTAGTAGTCTTAGAGTAACTTTCACTGTAATTGTCTTTTTGTCGACCGATATATCTCTCTTGCTCGCTGCAGAAGTCTTGTGATCTTGGGGCTCAACTTTTCGAGCTGAACAAAGAACAGATCAGCCTCAACCTTGATCTTGAGCTGGCAAAGAAGAACCTCAAGACTGCTCAGGAAGAAACAACCATCATGGGAGGTAACTAATCGACACTTGTCCACCTTGTGGCTCGCGCCTTTTAGTGTTTTTCTTTTCAGTCTCTTTTAACCGAGTGACTTCACACGAACAGATGTGCGTAGTGAAAACCGTGAGCTTCAAGCTCGTCTGAAAAGTGTTGTTTCTTTAGAGAAAATGAAAAAAGCTCTGGAGAAGAAGGATATGGACCTTGCTGCGGCTCAGAAGGAGGCACGAGACAAGACGGTGCTTGCAGACAAGAAGCTGGCTTCGGTCAGCAAGTTGGAAGAGGAGAACTTGAAGTTGAAGACTGCCATCTCTGACGCCAATCGGCAGGTTGAGCAGCTGAAGAAAGACAAGGACAACTTGACCAACGAAGTCGGAAGCCTTAGAGCCAAAACGGGCGAGCTGGAGTCCTATCTGGGATAACTTGCTGCAAAACTGGTCCTGAAACTTGAAGGTATCGTTGCTCGACTGACTGGTTGCCGCCGATTGGAATGTCTTGTTATACTGTCGACTCACTATTTTCTCTGATTTTTTAGAATTTTGCCAGAACTTTGAGGCTGAAACTAGGCGGGTTGAGACGAGTCTCGACCCCATCCATTATCATGTCAAAGATGATGTAGCGATGATCTTGCTGCGGTTGGAATCGCGTATGGACAGTGTGGTTGCTTATCTGGCTCATCTGAAGGCAGCGACGACTCGGGTAGATGCTGAGCTCTGGCCTCAAGTGGAGCTTTCACAAGATCTCGAGTCACTGATGACTCGACTAAATCAGATCCCTAGAAGAGTGCAGGAATGGAAGAAATCAGCCGCTCGTTGTGGCGCTGATGTTACCCTATCATTGGTCCGAGTGCACTACAAAGACGCTAGAGAAGAGAAGCTGGCGGCCCTCAAGGTTGCGAACACAAAGAAGCACACTTTCCAGTCCTTCATGGACACCTTCCTTGAGACTGCCACTCGCATTGCAGACATCATTGACCTAGACAGTTTCTGTGATCCGGCTAGCCCCTCTCCGGACGAGTGACCGAGAAAACATTATGCTCCACATTTATTTGCCTCGGAATGCCGAGTGATCATGTAACTGTTAAAACTCTTTTGGGCCTGATGCCCGAGTACTCTTTCCTGCTGCGGTTCTGAACTTTTGCTGGGTTTATTCGAACTTGAATTTCTTTGAATATCGTGGCTTTTGCTCCACTTCTTATATTGTTTCCGATTGTCCCTCGGCTCCGAGTGGATTTGGTATTCTCACCTTCCATCGAATGAAGGTACATTGTATTTGTGACGGAGCATAGTCGCGGTGTTCAGTCGACACCTTGTCGTCTCCGCGGGTAGAGAAGGAACATTGTATTTCTGGCGTAGCTCAGAGGTGACCTCGTCATCCTTATGGATAGGGATGGAACGCACGTTGTATTTGTGGTGGTAAAGTCCCTGAGTGGGAGGATTACTCTTCACTCGGAAATGTTTTTAATTTAGGCGATTACGGGGTCGCAGCTAAGCCCTGAGTGGGAGGATTGCTCTCCACTCGGAAATATTTTTAACTTAGGCGACTACGGGGTCGCAGCTAAGCCTCTGAGTGGAAGGATTGCTCTCCACTCCAAAATGTTTTTTAACTTAGGCGATTACGGGGTCACGGCTAAGTCCTCGAGTGGGAGGATTGCTCTCCACTCGGAAACGTTTTTTAACTTAGGCGACTACGGGGTCGCAGCTAAGCCCTCGAGTGGGAGGATTACTCTCCACTCGGAAATGTTTTTTAACATAGGCGATTACGGGGTCGCAGCTAAGCCCCCGAGTGGGAGGGTTGATCTCCACTTGGAAGTATTTTTAACTTAGGCGATTACGGGGTCGCAGCTAAGCCCCCGAGTGGGAGGATTGCTCTCCACTCGGAATATTTTTAACTTCGGCGATTACGGGGTCGCAGCTAAGCCCCCGAGTGGGAGGATTGCTCTCCACTCAGAAATGTTTTTAACTTAGGCGATTACGGGGTCGCAGCTAAGCCCCCGAGTGGGAGGATTGCTCTCCACTCGGAATGTTTTTAACTTAGGTGATTACGGGGTCGCAGCTAAGCCCCTGAGTGGGAGGATTGCTCTCCACTCGAAACTGTTTTTTAACTTAGGCGATTACGGGGTTGCAGCTAAGCCCTCGAGTGGGAGGATTGCTCTCCACTCAGAAGTATATTTAACTTAGGCGATTACGGGGTCGCAGCTAAGCCCCCGAGTGGGAGGATTGCTCTCCACTCGGAAGTATTTTTAACTTAGGCGATTACGGGGTCGCAGCTAAGCCCCCCGAGTGGGAGGATTGCGCTCCACTCGGAAGTATTTTTGACTTAGGCGATTATGGGGTCGCAGCTAAGCCCCCGAGTGGGAGGATTGCTCTCCACTCGGAATATTTTTAATTTAGGCAATTACGGGGTCACAGCTAAGCCCCCGACTGGGAGGATTGCTCTCCACTCGAAATATTTTTAACTTAGGCGATTACAGGGTCGCAGCTAAGCCCCCAAGTGGGAGGATTGCTCTCCACTCGGAAATGTTTTTAAACTTAGGAGAATCAGATTCGCGACTAAGTCACCCACTAGGGGATTTTAGACACAGATGCTCATTGGAAACTGATCATTATGATATTGAAGAAACCTTCTCTTCGGAAAGCAAACTGAAACACTTTTATTACAACTCATCGGGTCGAGTAATCTAGGTGTAGAAGTGACGAAGCAACTCTGCATTCCATGCTCGTGGCTCGTCTATTTTCTTGGCTATGTTGTAGATGTGGTAAGCTCCATTGTGAAGCACCTTGGTGATGATGAAGGGGCCTTCCCAGGCCGGGGCCAGTTTATGAGGCCGCTTTTGATCCACTCGAAGAACCAGGTCTCCCTCTTGGAATGCCCGTCCTCTGTCGTTCCGGGCATGGAGTCGACGTAGGTCTTGCTAATAAATAGTCGACTGGATCAAAGCCATCTCGCGCTCCTCCTCTAGGAGATCAACGATGTCTTCTCGAGCTTGTTTCGCTTCAGCTTCTGTGAACAGTTCCACTATGGGGGCATTGTGCAGCAAATCACTCGGGAGCATGGCCTATGCACCGTACACCAAGAAGAAAGGAGTGTGGCCAATCGACCGATTTGGTATTGTCCTCAACCCCCATAAGACGGAAGGCAACTCGGTTACCCAGGCGCCAGCGGCATGCTTGAGATCACGCATCAGGCGGGGTTTTAATCCTTGGAGGATCAAACCGTTCGCTCTCTCTGCCTGTCCATTCGACTAAGGGTGCACGACAAATGCATAGTTGATCCGAGTGCCCTGGGTCGCGCAGAACGCCTTGACCTCATCAGAATCAAAGTTGGAGGCATTATCCGTGATAATGCTATGAGGGACTCCATATCTGAATATCAACTCTCTGACAAAACTGACAGCAGTGCTAGCACTGAGGTTCTTGATGGGTTTAGCTTCAATCCACTTGGTGAACTTGTCGACCGCTATGAGTACATGGGTGAAACCACTCGTGCCAGTCTTGAAGGGACCGACCATATCCAACCCCCAGACTGCAAATGGCCAGACAAGAGGGATAGTCTTCAAGGCGGATGCTGGCTTGTGGGACATGTTGGAATAGAACTAGCAGCCTGGACACTTGTCGACTATATCCTTTGCCATCTCGTTTGCCCGTGGACAATAGAATCCCGCTCTGTATGCTTTGGCCACAATGGTCCGAGAGGACGCCTGGTTACCACAGGTCCCCGAGTGGATATCATTTAAGATCATTCGACCCTCTTCAGGGGCGATGCAGCACTGGGCTACTCCTGTGACACTTTCCTTGTACAGCTGACCTTTCATCACTATAAAGGCCTTGGATCGGCGGACTATCTGACGGGCTTCATCTTCGTCTTCTGGGAGCTCCTTTTTGAGAATGAACACAATGTACAGCACAGTCCAGTCGGGCGTGACCACTAGGACTTCCATAATCAGGTCGACCAAGGCTGGAATCTCAATCTCAGTTGGGTTGGTTGAATTTATCGGTTGCGGGGGCTCTTCCTTGAAGGGATCCTCTTGTATGGACGGGGTATGGAGATGTTCCAAGAACACGTTACTGGTAATAGGCTTCCGAGTGGAACCTATCTTGGCTAATTCATCCGCTTCTTGATTCTTGAGTCAGGGTATGTGGTGAAGCTCTAACCCCTCGAACTTCTTCTCCAACTTTCTCACTGCATTGCAGTAACCAGTCATTGCAGGGATTCTGACATCCCATTCTTCCATCACTTGATTGACCACTAAATCTGAGTCGCCGTAGACCATCAGGCGCCGGACGCCGAGTGAGATGGCCATACGCAACCCATATAAAAGTGCCTCGTATTCAGCTTCATTGTTAGAAGAATCAAAGTGAATTTGAAGGACGTAACTGAGCTTGTCTCCTCGTGGGGATACTAGAACCACTCCCGTGCCAGAACCATTCAGCATTTTGGACCCATCAAAGAACATGGTCCAATGTTCCGACTGGATTTGGGTCAACTGTTGTTGTTCTGTCCACTCTGCAAGGAAATCTGCGACTGCTTGGGAGTTGAGGGCCTTCTTTGCCTCAAACTTGATATCTAATGGAAGAAGTTCAATCGCCCACTTTGCCACTCGACTAGTTGCATCCCTGTTATTCAGAATCTCTGATAAAGGAGCATCCCTGACGACTGAAACTAAATGATCATAGAAGTAGTGTGCAACCTTTTTCATGGTTAAGTAAATCCCATAAACAAGCTTCTGATAGTGAGGATATCTCTGCTTGGATGGGGTCAAAACTTCTGAAATGTAATAGACTGGGCGCTGAACTTTGAAGTCTTTGCCTTCCTCTTCATGCTCGACCGTGAGCACTGTGCTGACGACTTGTCCTGTGGCTGCGATGTAGAGGAAAAGAGGCTCCTTGCTAATTGGAGCAGCAAGCACCGGCTGGGTGGAAAGCAGGGCTTTGAGCTCTTCAAATGCTGCTTCGGCTTCATCATTCCACTCGAACTTGTCAGACTTCTTCATCAGTTGGTAAAGAGGCAATGCCTTTTCACCGAGTCGTGAGATGAATCGACTTAATGCAGCCAAGCAACCAGTGAGCTTCTGAACATCAAGCACTCACAGTGGGTGTTTCATTCGGAGAATTGTGCCAATCTTCTCTGGATTCGCATCGATTCCTCGTTCGGAAACGAGAAAATCGAGTAGCTTTCCGCCTGGGACTCCGAATGTGCATTTCGATGGATTGAGCTTGATATCGTACCTTCTCAGGTTGGCAAAGGTTTCAGCAAGGTCAGTCAGCAGGTCAGAACCTTTGCGTGACTTAACCAAGATGTCGTCCATGTAAGCTTCCACGTTTCGACTGATCTGAGTGAGCAGGAACTTCTGGATCATGCGCATGAACGTGGCACCAGCATTCTTGAGGCCAAAGGGCATGGTGACATAACAAAAGCACCCGAACAGGGTGATGAAGGCAGTCTTGATCTCATCGGGTCCAAACAGTCGGATCTGATGGTACCCGGAATAGGCGTCCAGGAAGGACGGTCGCTCGCATCCCGCAGTCGAGTCGACTATCTGATCAATGCCGGGCAGCATAAAATGATCCTTCAGACAGGCCTGATTGATGTGCTTGAAGTCAATGCACATTCGGAGCGATTTGTTTTTCTTAGGAACCATGATGACATTGGCGAGCCACTCTGAGTGGTAGGTCTCGTGAATGAATTCAGTGGCCAGGAGTCGAGCCACTTCTTCACCAATGGCCTTCCTCTTCTCAGTGGCGGACCGACGGATATGTTCTTTGACCGGTTTTGCTTTCGAGTCGAGACGCAAATGGTGCTCAACCAGCTCCCTGGGTACACCTGGCATGTCAGACGGCTTCCATGCGAAGATGTCCCAGTTCTCACGGAGGAACTGGGTGAGCGCGGCTTCCTATTTGCTGTCGAGCGTCGTGGAAATATGAGTTGGAGCAGCATTGGGGTCGGTCGGGTGGATGTGAATCGGTTTGGTTTCCCCGGCCGACTGGAACGTGGACTCTGAGGCGGGCCTCTTGGCACGGAGCAAATCACTCGGATCCGCCATTCTCTTGTGCTCTTGGAACTCCACCGCTGCCATCTGCTCATCTGCTATTTTTGCACCATCTTGGAGGCAGTCGTCCGCTTTCTTCCGGTTACCACAAACGGTAATCACGCCTTTGGGGCCAGGCATCTTCATTTTGAGGTACACGTAACACGGTCGAGCCATGAAGCTGGCATAGCCAGGCCTGCCCAGAATGGCATGATACGCGCTTTCGAAATCCACCACTTCAAACGTCAGCTTCTCTTTGCGGTAATTCTTCTCATCGCCAAAAACCACATCGACAGCTATCTAGCCGAGTGACTCGGCTTTCTTCCCAGGGATGACTCCGTGGAAACTCATGTTACTCTCGCTCAGTTTAGACATCGGAATGCCCATTCCTTTCAGAGCCTCGGCATACAAAATATTGAGGCCACTGCCGCCATCCATCGGAACTTTGGTCAATCGGGTGCCTCCGACAACTGGGTCGACCACCAGCGCCTGTCGACCAGGAGTTGCCACTCGCGGTGGGTGATCCAACTGATCAAATGTGATAGGAGTCTTTGACCATTTCAGATACCTGGGTGTCGCCAGAGCGACCATGTTCACTTCCTGGTTAATGACTTTCAGTCGACTTTTGCTCTCGACATCAGCAAAAATCACCTGGGTGGCGTTAACTTGAGGGTATCCACCCTCCTCTTCCTCTTTGTCTTCCTCCTATTCATAATCCTTGTCCTTTTCACCGTGCTGACCCTTCTTCTGGAATCTCTGAATCAGGAGTCGACATTATCGAGTGGTATGCTTGGGGAGGATCAAATTCCCTTCTTCATCTTTCTTGGTGTGAATATGACACGGCAAATCCATCACATCGTTCCCATCTTGATCTTTCACTTTCTTGGGATTCCAGGGCCCCTTGGGCTTCCCTTTGAACTTCCCTTGGTTTAATAACGCTGCCTCGATAGGCCCTGCTGCCTCAGCCTTTCGCTTCTGCTTCCGACTGGAATTCCCTCCTACGGTATCCTGGGCGACTGTTTTATGCTTGCCGCTCCAGAGCTGGTCCTCCTCTTCACGGTTAGCATATTTAGTGGAAATCTCCATCATCCGATTCAGAGTCATATCTCCCGTCTGACCGAACTTCAGATTGAGCTCTCTGTAGAGAACGCCTTCCTTGAAGGCACAGACCGCTTGGTGATCTGACACATTCTCCACCGTGTGGTGCAGAGTGATCCATCTCTGGGTATAGTCCCTCAAGGTTTCATTCGGCTTCTGCACACAATGTTGCAACTCCGGTAGACCGACTGGTCTCTTGCAGGTGCCCTCGAATGTTCTGGTGAACACTCGGGCCAACTCATCCCAACTCAAAATACTCCCAGGGGCCAACTGATTGAGCCAAGCTCTGGCAGAACCTTCAAGCATCAGAGGAAGGTGCTTCATGGCCACCTCATCGCTGCCGCCGCCGATGTGCACAGCCACTTGGTAATCTTCAAGCCAAGTGTCGGGCTTCGACTCTCCCGTGAACTTGCTGACACCAACTACCAGTCTGAAGTTGTGGGGGATCTCCGCGGCCCTGACGGCTCTTCTGGAGCACTCGGGGCCAGATACGTGGACCCTGCTGCCGCTGGGTCTGTCTCTGTTCAGCCCCTCTCTGTATGCTCTGTTCCAGTCGACCAAGCCTTGTACGAGGACTGACCTTGCATCGAACCCAGGCTCCCTTGGGTCGACTGGAACTCTACGGTCATTACCGACTGGGTGCATGCCGTCATACCACCAGGGCGCGTACGACCCGTGTCACGCCCAATATGCGATACTATCCTAAAGAGACTCGAAGGTCCCACCAAGGATAGAACCGCATATTGAAACACTTTTGCAAGGTGGATATCATTACATCAACATTACATAATAGATGGGGATACATACATAAGGCATACAATGCCACACGAATACAACATCACAATACATAAGATCAACATCCGACTACGGATGAAACACAAACAGAAACTCAAACGACATCCACCCTGCTAGCCCAGGCTGCCGACCTGGAACCTAACCCCTGATCGAAGAAGAAGAAGAAGAAGAACTCAATGCAAGCAAGCATCGCTCTCGCGTCATGATCATCGCATAACCTGTACCTGCAACTATTGTTGTAGTAATCTGTCAGGCACGAGGACTCAGCAATCCCATTACCATGGGTATCAAGACTAGCAAAGCTTAAAGGGGTAAGGAAGGGGTAAAGTGGTGAGGTTGCAGCAGCGACTAAGCATATATGGTGGCTAACATACGCAAATAAGAGCGAGAAGAGAGCAAGCGGAATGGTCGTGAAGCTAGCAATGATCAAGAAGTGATCCTGAACTCCTACTTACGTCAAACATAACCCAAAACCATGTTCACTTCCCGGACTTCGCCGAAAAGAGACCATCACGGCTACACACGCGGTTGATGCATTTTAATACGGATCTGGTGTCAAGTTATCTACAACTGGACATTAACAAATTCCCATCTGCCCATAACCGCAGGCACGGCTTTCAAAAAGTTTATACCCTATAGGGGTGTCCCAACATAGCCCATGATAAGCTCTCGCGATCAACGAAGGATATACCTTCTCCCAGGAAGACCCGATCAGACTCGGAATCCCGATTTACAAGATATTTCGATAATGGTAAAACAAGACCAGCAAGACCGCCCGATGCGCTGACAATCCCGATAGGAGCTGCACATATCTTGTTCTCAGGGCAACACCAGATGAACACTACGTACAACTAAAACCAGACCTCGAGTTTCCCCGAGGTGGCGCTGCAAGTGGCTCTGGTTCGGACCAACACTTAGACAAGAATTGGCCCGACGGGGCTAAAATAAAGATGACCCTCGGGTTGGCCGACCCAAGGGAAGAGTATAGGTGGTCGTGAGGCAAATGGTAAAACCAAGGTTGGGCCTTGCTGGAGGAGTTTTATTCAAAGCGAACTGTCAAGAGGGTCCCATAAATCACCCAACCGCGTAAGGAACGCAAAATCCGGGAACATAACACTGGTATGACGGAAACTAGGACGGCAAGAGTGGAACAAAACACCATGCATAAGGCCTAGTATTCCAACCTTTACCAAGTATATAGATGCATTAATTAAATAAGAGATATTGTGATGTCCCAACATAATCTTGTCCACCATGGAGCAATCTTCAACTTCACCTGCAACTAACAACGCTATAAGAGGGCTGAGAAAAAGCGGTAACATAGCCAAACCATGGTTTGCTAGGAAGGGTGAAAAAGGTTAGAGGCTGACATGGCAAATTGGGAGGCTTGATCAAAAAGAGATAGGTAGCACAGCATAGCGATAGAACAAAGCAACTAGCATCGCAATGATAGTAATGAGATCCAAGGTGATGGTCATCTTGCCTGAAATCCCACTAGGAAGAAGAACGAGTCCATGAAGAATATGAAGCCACGAAGACGAACCAAGCATAGAAGAACGAATCCTCACGATCACAATGAAACAGGAACTATCCAGAAGAAGCACACCACATGGTAAACGCACCACACATAGACAAGACATGATGCACAACAAGCATGATGCATGAAAAAGCTACATGAAGCTACTCATGGCAAGAGATGATGCATACAAGAGCAACACACCAGGGCAAGTTTAAATGAGGCCGGGAACAACATATAACAATTCCGGTAAGTCCTCATATGCAAATTTCGAAATTGGTCCAGATCTGAATAAACCTTAACTTGAAGTTGTTAAACAGCAAGTTAAAGAGCACCAAGAGGATCTACACGAAATTCTAGTCAAGTTACATATAAAGTTCATTTAGTTCGGAGCTACGGTCTAGAAGATATGAGCAAAACAAGATAAACATGGCATTGATGCAAAATGCATACAAACATCAAGCAAATACCTCAAAACAAGTATGCAACATGATAATATGAAGCTACATGCAACATCAAGCAAGTTTCATATAGAGCACACTCAAAAGGAGCAACGGTTCAACACACACTATACAAGTTATGACAACAATCTATCCAAAACAAAAACTAGGCATATTGCAAACATCAAAACAACATGCTACAGCACCTCAACATAAAAACAAAAGGCATGGACATGATGTACAAGTAAAGCATGACAAAACATGAACACTGAGCTATCTCCAGAAATCACTAGAACATGCTCAAAAAGACATGGCAAGATTGCAAATAATAACAGTTTCAGACTTTGCAGAAATAACATCAGGTTGCAATGTTTAGAGCCATCAAAAAGCATGCTACAGGAACATATCATAGCAAAATAAGGCATGGAATGAATCTACTAAAATCATAGAACAAAAGTCCTTTACTGACCATGAGCCAAAAAAGGTCAGAAGATATGATGGCACCCATGTAAACATAGCAAGTTATATTACAGATTCAAACATGGCAGGAACAACAGTAACTAGGCATGTTGGTGAGCTTGTATCACTCACCACAGAGCATTTCATGGCATGACAAGGCAACCAACAGTAAGAAGACAAGTTTAAGAAGCTAAGCATGGCAAGAACAAGTTCATAGGATGCATGTATCACTAGCAAAGCACATGGCAAAACTGAACTTAATGTTAACAGGCTAAAAGCATAATTATTTAGCAACTTGAGAGCAAGATTACAACAAGCTACAGCAAGATATAAATGCAAACAGGGGCATGTTTGGATAAAGCATGACATGTATAACAAAACATTTTTAGTGAACATCTCAGATTATACATAGAATGACTTGTAGCAGCAGGTTTACATAGCATCACGAAATAACAAATTCAGCCTAGCAAAAACAGTAACAGCAAGTACCCTACTTAACAAGCTTGATGCACTCACTACAGAACTCACAAAAATACATAGATGGCACCCCTGTAAACATGGCATGATGTAGTTCAAAACACATGTAGAGCTCATGCTCATAAGATGCAAACATCAAATGCAACAAAAATGACAAATCACCAAGTTATGTTAACAAACAGCAGTTAACATCATATAGCACTCTTGCAAGGATGATTCAGGCATCAAGATGACCTCAAACAAGTATGGCACAATGTAACAAAATGAAGAGCATCTCCTGATGAACATTTTGATATATTACACGCATGAAACAGAGCTACGAATGCAGACTTATGATGCGATGAACGTGGGCACAAAATGTCAAAATATCAGGGACTTGGAGGAATTTCGGGGTCAACCTTCGAAAACGGATCTGGATCTGGGCACAGATTCCGAGGTTGGCCGGCTTGGGCCACTGGAGTTGATGAAGGAGGCGGCCTGGGTTGGGGGAGGAGGTGCTCCGGCAAGGAGGAGCCGGCGACGAGGCGCGTGGGGCGGCGCCAGTCGATGGGAGGCGGCGCTCCGACGGAGGCCGGAGGACGGGACGGCGGCGCCGGCGAGCTCCACGGGATGGCGACGGCGGTCGCCGGCGGGCACGGCGGCGGCGCGGGTGGCCGAGGACGAGGCGGCGGAGGCGGGTGCCGGCGAGGCGGCGACAGCCGGCGGGCGATGAGGCGGCGGAGAGGGCAGGCAGCGGCGGGCGGCGGAGGCTCGGGCGGCCGCGCGGGCCTGGGCGGGCCGCGCCTGGGCCCGGCGGGCCGCGGTGGCGGGGAGGAGGCCGGACGCCAGGTGGCGGGCGCTGGCTGGCTGGACGGTGGCGGCGAACATGTCCGGGCGGCGTGGAATTTTGTCCGGCGGCGCGAGGGGAGCGGGGCTAGGGTTAGGGGTGGTTTCATCCGCGAAAATGGACGGGGAGGACGTTTTTATAGCTAGAGGGAGTTAGGAGAGTCCAAATGAGGCACGGTTTTTGCCCACACGATCATGATCGAATGACCGAGAGCATGGAGGGGGTTAGGATGGGTTTTGGGCCAGTTTGGAAGGGTGTTGGGCTGCAACACAAAAGGGTCTTTTACGGTTACCCGGTTAACCGTTGGAGTATCAAACGGACTCCAAATGGCACGAAACTTGACAGGCGGTCTACCGGTGCTATACCAAGGCCGCTTGACAAACCTAGGGCCATACCAAGAAAGTTTAACACCCGCTCGCAACAGGAGACAAAAGGGGAATGCCGGAGGGCATAGGAGTGCCGGATTGCAAAACGGACAATGAGGAAAAAGCTCAGATGCACGAAACGAACATGTATGCAAAATGAGATGCACATGATGACATGGCAAAATGCAACACACAAGAAAATGACATGGCAACTACGGCGAATAACTGGAAGACACCTGGCGCATCGGATCCGGGGCATTACAACACTCCTCCACTAACAAGAGATCTCGTCCCGAGATCTTAGGACCGAGACGGAAGGGAAAAAGGATGAGGTGAAACAAGAACTCCAGAGAAGAAGCAAAGAATCGAGAGCACTCGAGAAGAAGAGAGGAACGATGAGAATGACGAGAATCGAAAGCTCACGGAATCAGATAGAGTATGAAACCACTCCGGTTAGAACAAGATAAGAAACGAATAAGACTGAAAGGATTTAGGCAGCACTCCGACTGAAGATGGAAGGAATAGAACACGAGCTTAACCCAATGAGATGGCACTTGACGAGATGACCAACGCAATGCCTCCGGAAGAATTGAAAGAATTGAATGAAATGAACTTAAAAGGAAGGATTGAATGGAATTTTTGAGAAAATCAACAATGAAAGAATAAGCTTGTTGTGGACTTATCCAAAAACAACTCAAAAACTTGAGGTGAAAATATGCCACTACCAAATGCTTGAATCTCTGGGAATAACAAAGAAATGCAAAACTCCACTTCAAAAGAATACGGAGAATTAATTGCACTTCGAGACGCGAGAAGAAAAGAATAATTGAACTCCTCCAACAAGAATCTTGATGAACTATTGAAGAATGAATTAAATCATGAAGAACCACCATGAAGAACTCCGGTAACGAAAGGATGACGAAATAAAATTGAAGGATGAAAAGAAATAAGATAAAAGCCTTGCGGTGATTTAGATGGAGGTTTCGACGAAATGGCCGAGTAAAATTTGAACTCCGGAAAAGAAAAGATGAAAACACTTGGAACTAGAATTTATTCATCAAGAACAAACTCCGAAGGAAGGGATTACTCACTTGGATGAAATAAGAATAAGATTTATTGTATGCTTATCCTTCACCAATTTTAATTGATGACAAGCAATGGATTTTGCATATTACTTATTTTTATTGCAAATGATTAAGGGGAATATGCCGCAAAACTTGAGAAAGTCTTCATGAACCACCAATAGGATTCGAAAGAACGAATGGATTAATATGATAACAAAGGAAAAGGAGTCTGAAGGAACCACCGTAAGAATACGAAAATGACTGATGAAAGAGACTGAATCACCGGGAAGAATTAGAAGAACCAATATGCTAGAGGGGATTTAGATGCAAAAAAAACAAAGAGACAACAAGCTGATAAAGAATACTTGACAGATGCGCTGGGATAATTGGATAAAGGTAACTGAAATCTAAGGACGAAGAATTCTTCTGGAACAATCGCCTCCGGTGAAAAAAACGGGAAAACAACTCATGAAATACTCCGGATGGATGAAAAGAACTTCTGACAAACGGGGTAATTTGCGAGGATAACATGGAGCTAGAACCACGAATCTTTGGAAGAACGGGCAAGATTTAGAGGAAAAACTCTTCTTTGGTCTTCAAAATGATGACGAGAAACACCACCATAATAACTGAGGTACTCCGGTAGAATGAAAACCGAAAAGGTTGAGCCAACAATGAAAAGAATTAGAAAGCGAACTTGGATAAGGCATGTGAGTGATGGGATCCATTCTTACGTCACACTTGAAAAGAATTGAGAATAACTCCGGGGAAATTAGAAGAGTCGGGTAAGATCCTGGGAAAAGACCTATGGGTTAGGGCCCACTAAAAGAAAACACCATTGGAAAGGGATGTTGAACAGATAGATGATGCACCAGAACAATTGAAATGTTTGAATGGGGTGACAACCTCGAATTAATTGGAGCACAGATGAATCTCCTGAGATGTCTTGAACACTCCAAAAGGATAAACTGGCGAGAGGCGAACGAGCAGGGAAAACACTTGATCCAAGGAAAAGAATGTGATCAACCCGAAAAAAACTTGAATTGAGTCCACCGGAGAACAAAAGAGATGAAGAATGTCCACCGAGACAAGAATTCACCGGTTGAAATAATTGACGGAAGGCTGAAGAGGTTCCACACAAATGAAATTGATGGTCGAAAGAGACTCGGGCTCCAGAAAGAAGAGGGTGGGAGGGCGGGAAAACAAAGGCAACTTGGAAGGGGGAACTAACGAATATCTTGAAGAGAAAGCGCCAGTTGAAATCATTGAGGAAAGAATGCAAAGGCTTCGCACGAGTAAGATGGATACTCGATTATGGACTCTGACTCCAAGAAGAAAAAGGGGTGGGCGGGTGGGAAAAAGTAAATAACTGAGGAATTGAACTTAGCAAAGATGAAGAGGCTCGAGTCGACTTGACGAGAAATGCACCGGATGAAAAGAGCTGAGAACCAACGATCGGAAAACCAACTGCGTGATCCTAAAGAAAAAATTTAAAAGGGAAGAGGAGTAACTCAAAACACCTACGTCAAGATTCCTCACCAGAGCGACGAAGGGGGCTGAGGAGTAAAAGAAGTCCTACTCTCCGATATAACTAGACTCCGAAAAAAATAGTTTTTTCTAGACTCAACATCGGCCAAACTACACGATCAATCAAGGGGGGCTCCTATGGTCGGTCGAGGCTCTGATACCAACTTGTCACGCCCAATATGCGATACTATCCTAAAGAGACTCGAAGGTCCCACCAAGGATAGAACCGCATATTGAAACGCCTTTGCAAGGTGGATATCATTACATCAACGTTACATAATAGATGGGGATACATACATAAGGCATACAATGCAACACGAATACAACATCACAATACATAAGATCAACATCCGACTACGGATGAAACACAAACAGAAACTCAAACAACATCCACCCTGCTAGCCCAGGCTGCCGACCTGGAACCTAACCCCCGATCGAAGAAGAAGAAGAAGAACTCAACGCAAGCAAGCATCGCTCTCGCGTCATGATCATCGCATAACCTGTACCTGCAACTGTTGTTGTAGTAATATGTGAGCCACGAGGACTCAGCAATCCCATTACCATGGGTGTCAAGACTAGCAAAGCTTAAAGGGGTAAGGAAGGGGTAAATTGGTGAGGTTGCAGCAGCGACTAAGCATATATGGTTGCTAACATATGCAAATAAGAGCGAGAAGAGAGCAAGCGGAACGGTGGTGAAGCTAGCAATGATCAAGAAGTGATCCTGAACTCCTACTTACATCAAACATAACCCAAAACCATGTTCACTTCCCGGACTCCGCCGAAAAGAGACCATCACAGCTACACACGCGGTTGCTGTATTTTAATATGGATCTGGTGTCAAGTTATCTACAACCGGACATTAATAAATTCCCATCTGCCCATAACCGAGGGCACGGCTTTCGAAAGTTTATACCCTATAGGGGTGTCCCAACTTAGCCCATGATAAGCTCTCGCGATCAACGAAGGATATACCTTCTCCCAGGAAGACCCGATCAGACTCGGAATCCCGGTTTATAAGACATATCGACAATGGTAAAACAAGACCAGCAAGACCTCCCGATGCGCCGACAATCCCGATAGGATCTGCACATATCTCGTTCTCAGGGCAATACCGGATGAACACTACGTACAACTAAAACCAGACCTTGAGTTTCCCCGAGGTGGCGCTGCAAGTGGCTCTGGTTCGGACCAACACTTAGACAAGCATTGGCCCGGGGGGGCTAAAATAAAGATGACCCTCGGGTTGGCCGACCCAAGGGAAGGGTATAGGTGGTGGTGAGGCAAATGGTAAAACCAAGGTTGGGCCTTGCTGGAGGAGTTTTATTCAAAGCAAACTGTCAAGGGGGTCCCATAAATCACCCAACCGCATAAGGAACGCAAAATCCGGGAACATAACACCGGTATGACGGAAACTAGGGCGGCAAGAGTGGAACAAAACACCAGGCATAAGGCCGAGTCTTCCACCGTTTACCAAGTATATGGATGCATTAATTAAATAAGAGATATTCTGATATCCCAACATAATCCTGTCCACCATGGAGCAATCTTCAACTTCACCTGCAACTAACAACGCTATAAGAGGGCTGAGCAAAAGCGGAAACATAGCCAAACCACTGTTTGCTAGGAAGGGTGAAAAATGTTAGAGGCTGACATGGCAAATTGGGAGGGTTGATCCAAAAGAGATAGGTAGCGCAACATAGTGATAGAACGAAGCAACTAGCATAGCAATGATAGTAATGAGATCCAAGGTGACGGTCATCTTGCTTGAAATCCCGCTAGGAAGAATAACGAGTCCATGAAGAAGATGAAGCCACGAAGACGAACCAAGCGTAGACGAACGAATCCTCACGATCGCGACGAAACATGAACTATTGAGAAGAAGCACACAACATGGTAAACGCGCCACACATAGAAAAGACATGATGCACAACAAGCATGATGCATGACAAAGCTACATGAAGCTACTCATGGCAAGAGATGATGCATACAAGAGCAACACACCAGGGCAAGTTTAAATGAGGTCGGGAACAACATATAACAATTCCTGTAAGTCCTCATATGCAAATTTTGAAATTGGTCCAGATATGAATAAACCTTAAGTTGAAGTTGTTAAATAGCAAGTTAAAGAGCACCAAGAGGATCTACACGAAATTCTAGTCAAGTTACATATAAAGTTCATTTAGTTCGGAGCTACGGTCTAGAAGATATGAGCAAAAACAAGATAAACATGGCATTGATGCAAAATGCATACAAACATCAATAAAACACCTCAAAACAAGTATGCAATATGATAATATGAAGCTACATGCAAAATCAAGCAAGTTTCATATAGACCACACTCAAAACAGAGCAACGGTTCAACACACACTCTACAAGTTATGACAACAATCTGTCCAAAACAGCGCCTAGGCATATTGCAGGCATCAAAACAACATGCTACAGCACCTCAACATAAAAACAAAAGGCTTGGACATGATGTACAAGTAAAGCATGACAAAACATGAACACTGATCTATCTCCAGAAATCACTAGAACATGCTCAAAAAGACATGGCAAGATTGCAAATAATAACAGTTTCAGACTTTGCAGAAATAACATCAGCTTGCAATGTTTAGAGCCATCAAACAACATGCTATGGGAACATATCATAGCAAAATAAGGTATGTCATGAATCTAATAAAATCATAGAACAAAAGTCCTTTACTGACCATGAGCCGAAAAGGATCAGAAGATATGATGGCACCCACGTAAACATAACAAGTTATATTACTGATTCAAACATGGCAGGAACAACAATAAGTAGGCATGTTGGTGAGCATGTACCACTCACCACAGAGCATTTCATGGCATGAAAAGGCAACCAACAGTAGGAAGACATGTTTAAGAAGCTAAGCATAGCAAGAACAAGTTCATAGGATGCATGGATCACTAGCAAAGCACATGGCAAAACTGAACTTAATGTTAACAGGCTGACAGCAACATTATTTAGCAACTTGAGAGCAAGATTACAACAAGCTACAGCAAGCTATAAATTCAACCATGGGCATGGATGGATAAAGCATGACATGTTTAACAAAACATCCTTAGTGAACATCTCCAGATTATACATAGAATGACTTGTAGCAGCAGGTTTACATAGCATCACGAGATAACAGATACAGCCTAGAAAAAACAGTAACAGCAAGTACCCTACTTAACAAGCTTGATGCACTCACTACACAACTCACAAAAATACATGGATGGCACCCCTATAAATATGGCATGATGTAGTTCAAAACACATGTAGAGCTCATGCTCATAAGATGCACACGTCAAATGCAACAAAAATGACAAATCACCAAGTTATGTTAACAAACAGCAGTTAACATCATATAGCACTCTTGCAACGATGATTCATGCATCAATATGACCTCAAACAAGCATGGCACAATGGAACAAAATGAAGAGCATCTCCTGATGAACATTTTGATATATTACACGCATGAAACCAAGCTACGGATGCAGAGTTATGATCCGATGAACATGGGCACAAAATGTCAAAATATCAGGGACTTAAGAGGAATTTTGGGGTCAACCTTCGAAAACGGATCTGGATCTAGGCACAGATTTCGAGGTTGGCCAGCTCGGGCCATCGGATTTGAGGAAGGAGGTGGCCTGGGTTGGGGGAGGAGGCGCCCCGGTGAGGAGGAGCCGGCGACGAGGCGCGCGGGGCGGCGCCGGTCAACGAGAGGCGGCGCTCCGGCGGAGGCTGGAGAACGGGACGGTGGCGCGGCGAGCTCCACGGGATGGCGACGGCGGTCGTCGGCGGGCACGGCAGCGGTGCGGGTGGCCGAGGACTAGGCGGCGGAGGTGGGTGTCGGCGAGGCGGCGACAGCCGGCGGGCGATGAGGGCACGCGGCGGCCGACGGCGGAGGCTCGGGCGGCGGCACGCGCGGGCTGGCGGCGGAGGCTCGAGCGGCCGCGCGGGCCTGGGCGGGCCGCACCTGGGCCCGGCGAGCCACGGCGGCGGGGAGGAGGCCAGAGGCCAGGTGACCGGCGCCGGTTGGCTGGACGGTGGCGGCGGACATGTCGGGGCGGCGGGGAATTTTGTCCGGCGGCGCGAGGGGAGCGGGCTTAGGGTTAGGGGTGGTTTCACCCGCGAAAATGGATGGGGAGGACGTTTTTATACCTAGAGGGAGTTAGGAGAGTCCAAATGAGGCACAGTTTTCGCCCACACGATCGTGATCGAACGACCGAGAGCATGGAGGGGGTTAGGATGGGTTTTGGGCCAGTTTGGAAGGGTGTTGGGCTGCAACACAAAAGGGGCTTTTACGGTTACCCGCTTAACCGTTGGAGTATCAAACGGACTCCAAATGGCACGAAACTTGACAGGCGGTCTACCGGTGCTATACCAAGGCCGCTTGACAAACCTCGAGCCATACCAAGAAAGTTTAACACCCACTCGCAACAGGAGACAAAAGGGGAATGCCGGAGGGCATAGGAGTGCCGGATTGCAAAACGGACAACGGGGAAAAAGCTCGGATGCATGAAACGAACATGTATGCAAAATGATATGCACATGATGACATGGCAAAATGCAACACGCAAGCAAATGACATGGCAACTACGGTGAATAACTAGAAGACACCTGACGCATCGCATCCAGGGCGTTACAACACTCTTCCACTAACAAGAGATCTCGTCCCGAGATCTTAGGACCGAGATAGAAGGGAAAAAGGATGAGGTGAAACAAGAACTCCAAACAAGAAGCAAAGTGATAACCTACATGTATATGAGTGTGTGAGCTGAGTACGTAGTCTACTGTATAGGCTAGTACAGCATGCGTGTGTGCAGTTTTCCCTAAAGCACACACGCCCTCCACCTCTCGAGCATGGCCTCCCATGATGGTGATCGTGGCCTAAACGCTCCCTGCTCCAACTGTATATGTACCCCCCAGATCAATGCAATAAGTGTGTTCAATCTCTCTACTGAAACATGGTATCAGAGGCCGCCAAAACCAATCCCTTCGCGCCTCCCTCTTCCACTGCCATGGACACCAATCCTCTCGCCACCCCCGACACCTCTGGCGATGACGCGCACACCCTCGCCGGCGTGCTCCAGACGGCTGCCCTCGTGAGCGCCCCTCTGACGACCGCTCCCCTGGCGACCGCTCCCCCGGTGCCTCCCCTCGCCCCCGGCGCGTTCCCGTCCATGGTGCTCCAAACCATCGACATTCTTCATCACGTCCCGGTCACGGTTGACCTCCATGCCGGCAACTATGCCCAGTGGCGTCGCTTCTTCCTCACCATCGTCGGCATGTTCGACGTCCGCGACCACCTGGTCGCTCCTGCTGCCCCTCGTCGCCGTGATCTAGAGTGGGTCATGGTCGACCACTGTATCGTCCACTGGCTCTACGCTACAATCTCGTCGGAGCTCCTCGATGCTGTGATGTAGCCCAAGGACACCGCCGCCGTGCTCTGGGCTACGATCGATGGCATCTTCCGTGACAACAACCTGGCACGCGCGGTGTACCTCGACGCCGAATACCATGTCGTGGTCCAGGGCGACCTCACGGTGATGCAGCACTGCACCCGTCTGAAGCAGTTCGCCATGCAACTCGCCGATCTTGGCCAGCCCGTCTTGGAGCCACAACAGCTTTTCAACATGCTGTGTGGCCTCGGATGCCAGTACCATGGCGCCATTCCCCACCTTACTGCCCGCGTGCCATTGCCCACGTTCCTGGAGGCTCACTCGTTCCTCCTCCTCGAGGAACACCATGCTGAACAGGCCGTGCGCCAGCAGTCCGCCCATGCGCTCATCGCGGCACGGCCACCAGCTCCGCCAGCCAGCCCTGCGCCCTCCCAGCACCCTGCATTCGGCGAGGGCAACCGCGGGCATGGTCGCAACACGCGACGTGGCCGGGGCAATTGGGGGGGGGGGATCTGCTCCGCCCTCCTCTTCATCGACATCACCCGCCCCTCGCCCCGGTGTCCTGGCCAGCGCCAACTCCTGGACTAGCATGGTGCAGGCGTGGCCCATGCCTTGGCGTTCGCCGGGTGCTGGTGTTCTTGGGCCACGCCCCGATGTCCCGCAACAACAAGCCTTCTTCGCCGGCGGTGTGGCTCCCGCCCCTCTCCCCTACGGCTATGGCGGCTACCCCACCCTCCTCCCCGGCTTCACCTACGGTTCGCCAGGCGCCAGCTCCAGCAATGCGCCTCCGCCATCATCACAGCCCTGGGACATGGGCGGGCTCCAAACCGCGCTCCAAGCCGCGCACTCGTCTCCACCACCGCCGTCCAGCACCTCCGATTGGTACATGGACTCCGGTGCCTCGTCACACATCACCTCCAACCCCGGTACACTTCACTCTCTCTGTCCTTATTTTCCTCCCCGCGATATAATGGTGGGTAATTTAGGGCGCATGACGATCACCCACACTGGGCGTGGCTCGCTCATTGCATCCAACACATCTCTAGACCTGCATAATGTGCTGCTCTCTCCTTCCATCATCACAAAACTTCTTTCTGTACGCCGTCTCACCCGTGATAACCCTGTCTCAGTTGAATTTGACGCCTTTGGGTTTACTATCAAGGATATCCGCACCCGCCTGGTGATCCTTCAATGTGACTCGGTCGGCGACTTGTACCCCGTGTAGCCCAACCGCGCCGTGCCCCGCGCCACCTACTTCGCCAGCGTTGCATCTGCGGAGCTATGGCACAACCGTCTCGGGCATCCCGGCGAGGACGTGCTTCGTCGTGCTCTTCATCAGTTCGACTTCACCTGCGCGTTGTCTACTCCACATTCCTGCTCTGCCTGTCGGCTTGGCAAGAACACACGACTGCCGTTCACTGCTTCCACTACCAGTAGCTACTTTCCCTTCCAACTACTTCACTTAGATGTCTGGACGTCTCCTGTGATTAGCATTTCTGGTTTTGAGTATTACCTAGTGATCATTGATAGTTGTACCCACTATGTATGGACATTCCCGCTTCGCCACAAATCCGATGTAATCTGTGTGCTTACTGCATTTTATGCATATGTTCATACCCAGTTTGAGCATCTGATTCTCGCACTCCAGACGGACAACGGGCGCGAGTTTGACAACCTCGCCGTCCGCTCACTTCTCGCTCGCCACAGCACAGTGCTCCGCCTGTCCTGCCCTTACACGAGCTAGCAGAACGGCAAGGCCGAGCAAGCGCTCCGCACTCTCAACGAGAGCGTATGCGCCATTATCTTCCACGCATCGCTTCCACCTCGCTTCTAGGCTGAAGCCCTCTCCACATCCACGCTTCTCCTCAACTATAAGCCATGCCAAAAGAGCTCGCCGCGGTCACCCTACGAGCTCCTGCTCGGTGTAGCTCCCGACTAATCTGCCTTACGCGTGTTCGGCTGCTTGTGCTATCCAAACACAACCTCTACCACGCGCCACAAGCTCGATGCCCGCTCCATTGCCTGCGTCTTCCTCGGTTATCTTCTGGATCACCGCGGCTATCGCTGTTACGACCCCGCGACTCGGCGTGTGCTCACCTTCCACCATGTGCGCTTTGATGAGCTCACCTTTCCCTTCGCCACGCCGCGACTACCACCCCCTCCCATCGTCCCACAGCCTCGCCTGGTGCCAGCGCCTGCTAGCCCTGTGACAGCCATGACGCCCGCCCCGTGCGCCCCGCCGAGCCACTCCACCACTAGCCCCACTCCCCGCGCGCAACCACCCCCTTTAAACTCTCCCGTTGGATCCTCATCCGACGGTTCCTCCCTCGCCATTGACCCGTCCACACCACCCTGCGGCCCCCACTCACCACCATCTCCCATGCACACGTCCGGCACTCATGCATCCCTCGGATCTCCATCCGACGGCGCGACCACCCCCGTACATCCATCTCCACCCCGCGGCGTCATCACCCGTGCCCGCGCTAGTGTTTTCCGGCCCAATCGCCAATACGATGCTGACTATGTGTGCGTCGCCTCCACCACCACATCCGTCAACCCCATTCCACGCTCTGTGCGTGCCGCTCTCCACGAACCCAACTGGGTGACAGCCATGCAGGAGGAGTTCGCCGCGCTCACCGCGAACCGCACTTGGGAGCTGGTGCCAAAACCTCCTCACGCCAATGTTATTACAGGAAAATGGATTTTTCGTCACAAAACGTGCGCGGACGGCACCCTGGAATGCTACAAAGCCCGGTGGGTTGTGCGTGGGTTCAACCAGCGCGCCGGCATCGACTACGCAGAGACATTCTCTCCTGTGGTCAAGCCGGCGACGATCCGCGCCGTCCTCACCATCGCCGCCTCTCGCCGATGGCCGGTCCACCAGCTGGATGTCAAAAACGAGTTCCTCCACGACACACTACAGGAGGAGGTGTACTGCCTGCAGACAGCAGGATTCGTCGACACCACCAAGCCTGACCACGTGTCCGCCTTTCCAAGTCACTCTATGGCTTGAAGCAGGCGCCGCGCGCGTGGTTTCTTCGCTTCGCCGGCTTCCTCACCATGCTGGGCTTCGCCGCGACGCGCTTGGACAGCTCTCTGTTCACGTTCGCGCGCGGCGCCGACGCTGCGTATCTCCTGCTCTACGTGGATGACATCATCCTCACTGCCTCCTCCGACGCGCTTCTTCAACGCATCATCACCGCGCTCACCACCGAATTCGCCATGAAGGACCTCGGCGCTCTCCACTACTTCTTGGGCATCCCCGTCACGCGCTCCGCCGACGGCTTCTTCCTCTCTCAAGAGCAGTACGCTGAGGATGTTCTTGAGCGTGCTGACATGGAGCACTTCAAGCCGGCCCCGACTCTAGTGGACACCAAGACCAGGCTCCCTGCTGCCACTGGGCCGTGTGTCGCCGACCCTACGTCATACCGCAGTCTCGCCGGCGCACTCCAGTACCTCACCGTCACGCGGCCGGAACTTGCCTATGCGGTCCAACAGATATGCCTGCATATGCACGACCCGCGTGACTGTCATCAAGCATTGATCAAGCGCGCTCTGCGCTACATCCGCGGCACGGCATCCTTCGGCCTGCATCTCCGGGCATCCTCCTCCCTCGACCTGCGCGTCTACACCGACGCCGACTGGGCTGGCTGTCCAGACACGCGGTATTCCACCTCGGGGTACTGCGTTTTCCTCGGTGACGCTCTTGTCTCCTGGTCATCCAAGCACCAGCCCACTGTCTCGAGATCAAGCGCCAAAGCTGAGTATCGCAGTGTGGCAAACGCGGTGGCCGAGTGCATCTGGCTGCGGCAACTCCTCGGCGAGCTCCGCTGCTTTGTGAAGACCGCCACGCTCGTGTACTGCGACAACATCTCTGCAGAGTACCTGTCGAGCAATCCAGTCCACCACCGATGCACCAAACATGTCGAGCTCGACATCCATTTTGTGCGCGAGAGCGTGGCTCTTGGCGACTTCCGTGTCCTGCACATTCCCACGCGCCAGCAGCTCGCCGACGTGATGACAAAGGGGCTGCCGACTGACGTCTTCAATGACTTCTGTTCTAGTCTTTGCGTCGCTTTGCGTGACGTCACGACTGCGGGGGGTGATAACCTACATGTATATGAGTGTGTGAGCTGAGTACGTAGTCTACTGTATAGGCTAGTATAGCGTGCGTGTGTGCAGTTTTCCCTGAAGCACACACGCCCTCCACCTCTCGAGCATGGCCTCCCACGATGGTGATCGTGGCCTAAACGCCCCCTGCTCCAACTATATATGTACCCCCCCCAGATCAATGCAACAAGTGTGTTCGATCTCTTTACTAAAACACATAGAATCGAGAGCACTCGAGAAGAAGAGAGGAACGACGAGAATGATGAGAATAGAAAGCTCACGGGATCAGATAGACTATGAAACCACTCCGGTTAGAACAAGATAAGAAACGAATAAGACTGAAAGGATTTAGGCAGCACTCCGGCTGAAGTTGGAAGGAATAGAACACGAGCTTAACCCAATGAGATGGCACTTGACGAGATGACCAACGCAATGCCTCCGGAAGAATTGAAAGAATTGAATGAAATGAACTTAAAAGGAAGGATTGAATGGAGTTGTTGAGAAAATCAACAACGAAAGAATAAGCTTGTTGTGGACTTATCCAAAAACAACTCAAAAACTTGAGGTGAAAATATGCCACAACCAAATGCTTGAATCTCTGGGAATAACAAAGAAATGCAAAACTCCACTTCAAAAGAATACGAAGAATTAATTGCACTTCGAGACGCGAGAAGAAAAGAATACTTGAACTCCTCCAACAAGAATCTTGATGAACTCTTGAAGGATGAATTAAATCATGAAGAACCACCATGAAGAACTCCGGTAATGAAAGGATGACGAAATAAAATTGAAGGATGAAAAGAAATAAGATAAAAGCCTTGCGGTGATTTAGATGGAGGTTTCGACGAAATGGCCGAGTAAAATTTGAACTCCGGAAAAGAAAAGATGAAAACACTTGGAACTAGAATTTATTCATCAAGAACAAACTCCGAAGGAAGGGATTACTCACTTGGATGAAATAAGAATAAGATTTATTGTATGCTTATCCTTCATCAAATTTAATACGGATCTGGTGTCAAGTTATCTACAACCAGACATTAACAAATTCCCATCTGCCCATAACCGCGGGCACGGCTTTCGAAAGTTTACACCCTGCAGGGGTATCCCAACTTAGCCCATGATAAGCTCTCACGATCAACGAAGGATATACCTTCTCCCAGGAAGACCCGATTAGACTCGGAATCCTGGTTTACAAGACATTTCGACAATGGAAAAACAAGACCAGCAAGGCCCCCCGATGCGCCGACAATCCCGATAGGAGCTGCACATATCTCGTTCTCAGGGCAACACCGGATGAACACTACGTACAATTAAAACCAGACCTTGAGTTTCCCCGAGGTGGCGCTGCAAGTGGCTCTGGTTCAGACCAACACTTAGACAAGCATTGGCCCGGGGGGGCTAAAATAAAGATGACCCTCAGGTTGGCTGACCCAAGGGAAGGGTATAGGTGGTGGTGAGGCAAATGGTAAAACCAAGGTTGGGCCTTGCTGGAAGAGTTTTATTCAAAGCAAACTGTCAAGGGGGTCCCATAAATCACCCAACCGCGTAAGGAACGCAAAATCCGGGAACATAACACCAGTATGACGGAAACTAGGGCGGCAAGAGTGGAAGAAAACACTAGGCATAAGGCCGAGTCTTCCACCCTTTACCAAGTATATAGATGCATTAATTAAATAAGAGATATTGTGATGTCCCAACATAATCTTGTCCACCATGGAGCAATCTTCAACTTCACCTGCAACTAACAACGCTATAAGAGGGCTGAGCAAAAGCGGTAACATAGCCAAACCATGGTTTGCTAGGAAGGGTGAAAAAGGTTAGAGGCTGACATGGCAAATTGGGAGGCTTGATCAAAAAGAGATAGGTAGCGCCGCATAGCGATAGAACAAAGCAACTAGCATCGCAATGATAGTAATGAGATCCAAGGTGATGGTCATCTTGCCTGAAATCCCACTAGGAAGAAGAACGAGTCCATGAAGAATATGAAGCCACGAAGACGAACCAAGCATAGACGAACGAATCCTCACGATCGCAACGAAACAGGAACTATCGAGAAGAAGCACACCACATGGTAAACGCACCACACATAGACAAGACATGATGCACAACAAGCATGATGCATGACAAAGCTACATGAAGCTACTCATGGCAAGAGATGATGCATACAAGAGCAACACACCAAGGCAAGTTTAAATGAGGCCGGGAACAACATATAACAATTCCGGTAAGTCCTCATATGCAAATTTCGAAATTGGTTCAGATCTGAATAAACCTTAAGTTGTAGTTGTTAAACAGCAAGTTAAAGAGCACCAAGAGGATCTACACGAAATTCTAGTCAAGTTACATATAAAGTTCATTTAGTTTGGAGCTACGGTCTAGAAGATATGAGCAAAACAAGATAAACATGGCATTGATGCAAAATGCATACAAACATCAAGCAAACACCTCAAAACAAGTATGCAACATGATAATATGAAGCTACATGCAAAATCAAGCAAGTTTCATATAGAGCACACTCGAAACAGAGCAACGGTTCAACACACACTATATACAAGTTATGACAACAATCTGTCCAAAACAGCAACTAGGCATATTGCAAGCATCAAAACAACATGCTACAACACCTCAACATAAAAACAAAAGGTTTGGACATTATGTACAGGTAAATCATGACAAAACATGAATACTGAGCTATCTCCAGAAATCACTAGAACATGCTCAAAAAGACATGGCAAGATTGCAAATAATAACAGTTTCAGACTTTGCAGAAATAACATCAGGTTGCAATGTTTAGAGCCATCAAACAACATGCTACAGGAACATATCTTAGCAAAATAAGTCATGGAATGAATCTACTAAAATCATAGAACAAAAGTCCTTTACTGACCATGAGCCAAAAAGGATCAGAAGATATGATGGCACCCATGTAAACATAGCAAGTTATATTACAGATTCAAACATGGCAGGAACAACAATAAGTAGGCATGTTGGTGAGCTTATACCACTTACCACAGAGAATTTCATGGCATGAGAAGGCAACCAACAGTAAGAAGTCATGTTTAAGAAGCTATTAATGGCAAGAACAAGTTCATAGGGTGCATGGATCACTAGGAAAGCACATGGCAAAACTGAACTTAATGTTAACAGGCTGACAACAACATTATTTAGCAATTTGAGATCAAGATTATAACAAGCTACAGCAAGATATAAATGCAACCAGGGGCATGGATGGATAAAGCATGACATGTATAACAAAACATCCTTAGTGAACATCTCCAGATCATAGATAGAATGACTTGTAGCAGCAGGTTTACATAGCATCACGAAATAACAGATACAGCCTAGCAAAAACAGTAACAGCAAGTACCCTACTTAACAAGCTTGATGCACTCACTACACAACTCACAAAAATACATGGATCGCACCCCTGTAAAGATGGCATTATGTAGTTCAAAACACATGTAGAGCTCATGCTCATAATATGCACACATCAAATGCAACAAAAATGACAAATCACCAAGTTATGTTAACAGACAACAGTTAACATCATATAGCACTTTTGCAACGATGATTCAGGCATCAAGATGGCCTCAAACAAGCATGGCACAATGGAACAAAATTCATAGAATCTCCTGATGAACATTTTGATATATTACACGCATGAAACGGAACTACGGATGCATAGTTATGATGCGATGAACATGGGCACAAAATGTCAAAATATCAGGGACTTAGAGGAATTTCGGGGTCAACCTTCGAAAACGGATCTGGGTCTGGGCACGGATTCCGAGGTTGGCCGGCTCCGGCCACTGGAGTTGAGGAAGGAGGCGGCCTGGGTTGGGGGAGGATGCGGTTCGGCGAGAAGGAGCCGTCGACGAGGCGCGCGGGGCGGCGCCGGTCGACGGGAGTCGGCGCTCCGGCAGAGGTCGGAGGACGGGACGGCGGCGCGGCGAGCTCCACGGGATGGCGACGGCGGTCGCCGGCGGGCACGGCGGCGGCGCGGGTGGCCAAGGACGAGGCGGCGGAGGCGGGTGCCGGCGAGGCGGCAACAGCCGGCGGACGACGAGGCGGCGGAGAGGGCAGGCTGCGGCCGACGGCGGAGGCTCGGGCGGCGGCACACGCGGGCTGGCGGCGGAGGCTCGGGCGGCCGCGCGGGCCTGGGCTGGCCGCGCCTGGGCCCGGCGGGCCGCGGTGGTGGGGAGAACGCCGGAGGCCAGGTGGCGGGCGCCAGTTGGCTGGACGGTGGCGGCGGACATGTCCGGGCGGCGGGGAATTTTGTCCGGTGGCGCGAGGGGAGCGGGGCTAGGGTTAGGGGTGGTTTCATCCGCGAAAATGGACGGGGAGGACGTTTTTACAGCTAGAGGGAGTTAGGAGAATCCAAATGAGGCACGGTTTTTGCCCACATGATCGTGATGGAACGACCGAGAGCATGGATGGGGTTAGGATGGGTTTTAGGACAGTTTGGAAGGGTGTTGGGCTGCAACACAAAAGGGGCTTTTACGGTTACCCGGTTAACCGTTGGAGTATCAAACAGACTCCAAATGGCACGAAACTAGACAGGCGGTCTATTGGTGCTATACCAAGGCCGCTTGACAAATCTCGGGCCATACCGAGAAAGTTTAACACCCGCTCGCAACAGGAGACAAAAGGGGAACGCGGAGGGCATAGGAGTGCCGGATTGCAAAACGGACAACGGGGAAAAAGCTCGGATGCATGAAACGAACATGTATGCAAAATGAGATGCACATGATGACATGGAAAAATGCAACACGTTAGCAAATGACATGGCAACTACGGTGAATAACTGGAAGACACCTGGCGCATCGGATCCGGGGCGTTACAACCCGCCCCTCGGGAGGGGAGGAGGTACTCGACGATAATTGTCATGGGCGAACTCACGGTCACCATTTTTGTGAGCTCTTCCCAAATGCCGATACTGGTGATGCTCATGATCTCTTTGCCTCAGCGGTGATCTAGGACTGTGTGCCGACTGAACGGTTTCTATCCTTACCGACCGGCTATGAACTCTGTTCCGCAATTGGGACACCGTGGAGTTCTGATCTCTCGCTGCTCGGAGCAGCGCTTTGATCTGTTCCAGACCTCTCCCAGCCTCCGAACGGGACGGTTGTATGGACTCCACGATACGCGTAGGCGCCGCGAGATTCTGGATCGGTGTGCGGAATATGTAAGTTTCTGGTGGAAACAGATGTCGCGTGTGCCGACAGGATCCGGGGATTAGTCGACGGGCGCATTCGTCGAGAAAATGTTGGAGGTTGTCCAAACGAGCGCGTTCGGCCAGCGTGGCCAGGCGCACGTCCTCCAAGGCCCGGGCCTCGGCGGTTTCCCCTATGATGGGGATATGGAGAGCATCCTCGTTACGGCGGCGCAGCTCCTCCCTCTGCTGTGAACTAAGAGGCTGAGGCTGGTACTCCTCATGGCCGAGCAACTCGTCGTCGGCCCGGTTCCCGCCACCACGGTGGAAACCAGGCGGGGTGCGATGGGAGTCGACCATGAGAACTTCCGCCGCGGGGTCACAACTCCCACTCTCGAAAAGTGTGTCTGCGAAGTCAGTCGACGCGTCGACCGGACCGCAGGTATATACGTCGGGCTCGATCGCCGCGACCTGAGGGGTGAACGCCTGCCGAGCCAGCGCGTGTTTCACCCACCGCTGGAGCCGCGAGCAGCCCGGCCGCTTGCGGCAGCGTCCAGCGGAGTGAGAAGTCGACATGGGCGCCGACTGGTACGGAGTCGATGGCTGCCGGAGGAGAACACCTCGGGCACTCTTGCGGAAGTGTGACGAACCTCGGATCGGTAGCGCATTGATGTCGAGGGGGGCCTCCTGGAGCCAGGCCGAATCGTCAGCGATGAACGCGAGCACTCTGAGCTGTAGCTCGTGGCCCATGATCAAACTACCACCGGAAACCATGTTGATGAAGACTAAAGGAAATGCAACCTCGCTGGAAGTCGCTAAGACGCTTTGCCCCAAGGTGGGCGCCAACTGTCGTGGTACTAAGACTGACAGTAAGAATAGGGAGTACGTAGGAGGAGGTAAGGTCCTAGCTACGGTGAGGTTGTACGCAAGTGTTTACGAGTTCAGGCCCCTCTCGGAGGAGGTAAAAGCCCTACGTCTTGGTGCCCGGAGGCGGTCGACTGGATTTCAGTATATGCATGTGTGTTACAGGGGTGCGAACCCTTGTGCCAGAGGAGGGGGTGGCTTATATAGAGTGCGCCAGGACCCCAGCTCCCCTCCGTTACAGAGGGTTCAATGTTCATAAAGGAGGGACGTTACTGATAACGCCAACTTTAAGTACCATTAATGCCTATAAAGACTATAGAGTGAATGTCCGACCGTTGTAGTTCCGTCCGGCTCTTGGTCTTCATAGGTCGAGTGGTTTCTTGTATGGCCGAGTGATCCTCATAAAATTGGGGTACCCGAGTGATATGGTTGGTCGAGTGGACTAACACTCGACGTCTTCCTTGGGTACTTCCTGTTATCTCTTGAGCTTCTTTGCTTCTAGGGTAGTGACCTTGGGTGGGGCTCCTAGGTCAGGCCTGTGGCCCTACCCTAGGTCTATATCCTCATCAACCTGTGGCCTTGACTCTCAGGGTCCGCCGATGTATCATTGGGATAAGAGATGCGCTCAAACACGCTTGACGTTTTCCATCTCATATCGCGAATGAACTCATCATGTGAAGAATTCTTGTCAGGGTCTTTTTTTTGCTACCCAATATTGTCTCGGACCCCTTTTGCGCCCCCTGTTCAAATCTTAGGTAGCTTCTGTCATGGTGAACTACCCTATATTCTTGCCTTGGCTTGCATACATAGTGGCCCTTAGTCCTAGATCTGCCCTAATTACCTTCATGATCGGATTTGAGGGGTATGCCATTCCTTTCATATTTTGCAGATAGGTATGACCCCTCTCGAGTATTGTCCTTCCCACCATCCCTCGAGCTAGTGCCCTCCTTCTAACTCTGTCTCTCCTTTAGTTTCTTCCGCATGTCATACTCTCTATTTTGGTCCAACCCCTACTGAAGATCATATTCACCCACGTCATTACTGCGTGACTTGTTCTTAACAGGACTGGTTACCTCTCCTTTGTCAAGCTTTGACCCCCCTCCAGTGCATTGGTCAGCAGACTTAGAGAACTCCTCATCCAGATTACGCTTAGCCGGAATGTCCCTCTTCTCCTTTTCTCGACGTTCTCGGTCGCTATCGCCGGTCCGCCCCGCCCCAACTATTGTTTCTGCTAAACGCAGGGCCAAAAGACCCCTCCTTGTCATTACTCTTTCTACTAGGAGATGCCCTCAACCACCCTCCCCATTGATCCTCCTTGTCCAACGGTGGGTGACAAATAGCATTCTCATGCACAAGCCGACCACACTCAAAACGAAAATGTGGGATCTTTTCATACTGGAAATCAAACCAGGTCTTGGGCTCATTGTCCCTCACATATTTCAGATAGAAGCCTCTAACAAGTGGCTCGAATATATTAATTCTCGGTCAAACTCTCAGATTATTACCCCGAGCCACACCTTCTTTATCACAATCCACTTTCACTGTCGACCCTAGACTGTTGCCTAGGGCTTGTCCAAATTTTTTAGTCCTCCTATCCGGGGGAGATCGTCTACTCTGACCCATGCGTCCATAGAATCAAAGACCATCTCTGAAGGCCTTTTATTGCCCTCATATTCCTTAAGAATGAACACAGAGAAATCGAATTTCCATGGTCCATTATTCATTTCATGTCTCCAGTCCCCTTCACTACCAAAGTGTACCTCAAACACATTCATTCCCAAGTCTCTAAACCTAGCTTCACGATGTAGACCCCATGCCCGAATCATTGCTCTCTCTAATGCACTTTTGATCATCGGTCTATTTGAGTACACCTTGTCTACAGCCGACCATCTCGAGTTCTTTGGTCCTACATCTTCTGGATCATCAAACACCAAACCCTCAGCTTCCTTGTCCAACAAAACCATGCCTCCCATCCTTGTCGAGACGTCGGATATGGGGTCTTGCTCTCCACAGGTGATTTGGACGATACCTTCTTGCTAATCCTCCCTCCTCGCGCAGCGGCGTGTTCACCATCCTGTTCCTTGCTGTTCCAGCCGTCTTGCCCTTGCTACCTGATAGTCCCGGCGCCGTCGCCGAAGCCGCGGTTTGGTTTTGGTTCAAGGAACCCGACTCCACATGAGCTGGAGACGGCCTCACCATCGTCCTCTAGTCGTGTACCTGGCCCCCCGTCCTTGCAGAGGAGGAGCCCGATCTATGTTGTGATTCCGCCTCTGCCGTAGCCGAGGTAGCCTTCGCCCCCAAGTCCTTCACCAATTTCCCAAATGCCATGTCCGCCATTACCTCCGCCCCTTGGCGGAAAGGAAACACCACCGATCTGGTCCTAGGACAAATCCGTCTCTATCCCAGTCCCCAAGGAATCTCTCTCACCCCCATAGCAAAACCCTAACCCTAGCACCAGAGCGCAATCGCTAAGCAATTGCCCCTAGCCGCCGTAGGGTTTTCCGCATGGTGGACCCCATCACAACTGTTACACTACTAGTAGTACCAATCCCCGGATTCGGTTGTTATAGTAAATATTAACGTATACGATTTCGACTTTATCCGAATCGAACAGTGTACAAGATCATCTAGAATATTCTGGTCCGTTCTAACACCCACCTTAATCATTCAATCCCACATATGTTCTTTTTTTCGGGGGAAATCCCACATTTTAAGGTGAGATTGCGCCTGAATTCTTCTAGCTCATCATGGTTGAGTTAATAATTTTGTAGTTTCCCTTTGATCGTAGAACGTGCCCTAGACCATCTCATATGGTGTCTCTGCATGGAAACTTGGACTTGTTTCGCTTTTTCACTCCATGGGACTATAATAAGAATATGTCTAACAAACATAGTTGTTCAGTTCAGCTGGGGTTGTTTCATTGCTATCTTCTTGTTCCATTTACATGCAGACGTGTTTCAGCTGTATTGAACTTATATGCTTGATGTTATCAACTTGCATCCAGAGGATCCTATGTGGTGGGGATTAAATGAAGGAACCCAAATGGCAGGGATTAGAAGGGAAGAGGTTTACGGGGATTGGGGAGTTCATGCTCAGTTTACATAGGGGTCGACCGGGATCAACCGAGGTCGCTTTCATGTTATTTTTTCGAGCAGCCGGCTTGCAGGAGCACCACCTTTCATTAAGAGGGGAAAATATGTACAAGTTGACATGTTTTAAATAAAGAGGGACATCTCAGAACCCAAAAAATGTCCCCATGCCGAATGCGGACAACACTTGGTTATGGTTTACTCTTGGACGAAAAGCCATGTCCCTTTGAATTATATCCTCATAGGTGATGTGGGCCACCTTGGTGTGAGTCACCCTGATGACATTGAAAATACTCCGATACCTCTCTTTCCAGACGTTCCACACGATGTGGATGAGTTAACCACTTCCATGTCTCCTTTGGGTGTTGTCCACTTTGCGTAGGAAGTCATCCCACCAGGCATCGATGGAAGGGAAGGTGGCTTCTGATCCTAAAGTGAGCGCATCACCAACCCAAGATAACGCTAGCCGTCAAACAACCAACAAAAGAAGGGCATCCCTTGCACATATGGGTAGTAGTTTCCGGAGCACTCAGGCAAAGTTGGCAAACTAGGTCATGCGACTATCCTCGCTTAGCTAGGCGGTCCACCGCAAAGATCCGCTCATGGATCAAGAGTCACGAGAATAATATGCATTTCATCTTTGCATGCCCTTTCTCAGTCTGATGGGAACCGATGAACTGTGTTGTGTAGGTTATGCGCCCTAGATCAAGGTGATGGAGTCCGCCCTTTGCGGGTCAAGCGTTGTTGATCTGATGATCGACGCTAAGTTATGAATTCTTGCACCTGCTCCAACCTTTTTAGTCGAGCAACTGATTGGAGCAAGGTGTCGTTCTGTACTTCTTCATGGACCATTCCGTTGTTAGCAACTTAGCATTATGAAAAATAATTGAGGGTAATAGTGACGATGGGCCTCGCAGGCAGTCCGATTTTTATGCCAAAAAGAGGCCTTCTATCATGTTACAAGGAAGCTCGAGCCGACCGAAGGCCGCCATGGTAAATCCACTTCAACCACGGCCAACACAGTATAAGTTCCCTCCCAAAATGGTCAAGGCATGGAATTCTAAGACCCCCAAGCCCCTTAGGGCAGCATATCTTCTTCTAATTGATAAGAGCCCGACCTCTTCGTGTAGTCTTGCGGTCATCCCCGTTATAGAAAAATCCCCATAATATCTTGTCCATTATGACGCAGACCCATTTGGGTGGAGGGATGGTCGTCATGTGAAAATGGTCTTAGAGGTCAAACTGCCTTGGCAAGCATGACCCTACCAGCTCTAGTGGTGTTCTTTCCCTTATGTTTTGGTAGTCATGTGAACTTTGTTTTTGAAAATTCCCAAACAAATTTTAGAAAAAGGGAAACATTTTTTAAAATTTTCAATAAAATTTGAAAGCGGGATTTTTTTCTAAAACTCACGAAAATTTCTAAAAATGCGAAGATTTATTTACAAAATTCTTTCTTTTCACAAACACATGCATTTTTAAAATTTTTGAGCAGAGAAATAATCAAAACATGAACGTTTTTTAAATTTCCAAACATTTATTAGAAATACAAATTTTATGAATTTATGAACAAATTTTAAATCAAAAATATTTTTCGAGTTTATTTTATTTTTCAAAAAGGGGAAAGTTTTGAAATTTTGAATTTTCACAAAATACGGACATTTCGGAAAAAATGGGTACATTTTTTGAAGCTCAGAACATAAATTTTAAAAACAAACATTTTTTTTCTTCTGTGATCAATTTTGGAAACATCAAATAAAATTAGGAAAAGTCGAACAATTTTTTTAAATCACAACAAAAATTGAATATGTGAACAATAATGGAAAACATGAACAAGTTTGCACTTTTGATTTTTTTCAAAAATTAAAAACCTTTTTTGAAATTTACGAACATTTTTTGTAAAAAAAGAGAAAAGGTATAAGAAAAAGGAAAAAGGAGAGAAAGGAAAAAAGAAACAAGAAAAATATATATAAAAAATAGAAAAGGGGTTTAGGAACCTTCTAGAAGGTTTCAAAAACTAGAAAGAACTATATAGGAAGATTACAGTAAGAAACAAATGCTACAGAGCCTTAACAGGCCGCCCACCTTACGCCTGGATCGCCAGCTCCTCATTGATCACTTGATAATGTGAGGCAGAATGCGCCATTTAGGGTTTTTTCTTAGTCGCGCCCGTGGCGGGGAGGCGCGGTTATGTGCCTCCCGCAGCTAGGGGAGCTCCTATTTGGCACTTCAGACGCGAGTGAAGCTCGCTGGCGCAAACACGCACACTGTTAGGCCGACCAATTTAGATGCTAGCGCCTGATTGGTTCCAGTTTGTAGCTTGATCTCATGTTGACCGATCATGGTTGACTGGTCAACTGTTGACTTTATGAAAAAATTTCAAAATTTGGTGATTTAAAAGAAGTTCATGAATTTTAAAAAAAGTTCAAAAACTTAAAAAAACACAAATTTGTAAAAAAAAAAGTCATTGATTTCGAAAAAAGTTCACTGAGATTGAAAAAAAATCGGCGATTTTTAAGAAAACTTCAACGAATTTAAAAAAAGATCATTAATGTAAAAAGTTCATCAAATTTTAAAAACAAATCATCAATTTTGCAAAAAAACTTGTAGTTTCGCAAAAAATTCATCAATTTTAAAAAAATCCTTTGATTTTGACAAAAGGTTTTTCCAGTTTGAAAAAAATCAAAAATTTCGAGAAACATTCATTAATTTTGAAAAAATTATCGAGTTTAAAACAAATTTGAAAAAGAATCACGCATTTGGAAAAATAAAATATTAAAGAATATGTAAGAAATAAAAATAGTAAAAGACCAAAGAAAACATTCCAAAAAAGGAATAAAGGAACATGAAAAAAGAAAAGAGAAAGAAGAAAATAAAGAAAAAGGTGTAACAAAACACAACAAGTGAGGTGGTTTGGGTGGTTAGTATAGCGGGTATGGAACAGGAGATCCCCCATTCTGAAAAAAGGTATAACAAAAGCAGTTTTTTTTCGTTTTGAAAACAGAATAAAAAATATGGGCCCAGCATGGACCAGGGTGTGTGTGCACCGGCTCCTGAAGCACGGAATAGGACACACCCGTAACAATTCCTTTTTTTAGGGATACCCGTAACAATTCCTTGCCCAGTAATCCCATGGCCGCGTCCTACCCACGTCACCCATATTTCTTGGTTTCAGTTCATATTTTATTTTCCTTTCTGGTTTATTTTTCTATTATGGTTGTTTATATTCAAAAACCCAAAAAGGAATATTAATGTGAGCTTTAGAAAAATTTATACAAATGTAAAAAGATGTCACCGTACGTTAAAATAAATGTTTAGTTCCATTAAAAATATGTGTATGAGACAAATGTATGCATTTCGATTAGGGTCGTATTCTATGGTTACGATTATACCAGATATGTCTTTTTGATTCCGTTGAAAATCTATTTTACGGTATAGGCGCTTTTGACCTCTCCCTCTATGCCTTGCGGTAATGATTCCTTTGGAATTATGACCTTTACCACAACGGTGCTGTTCATGGATCATTTCGTGGCACCGGGTGTGGCTGAACCATCTACGATGGGGGGAGCGAAGGGAGGAAGCTTAGATAAGAGAATATGCTCCCAAGTGTGGTATGGACCCCAAAGAGTTATATAAGTAGGAAAATGGAAAGAATTGAGGCGCCTACAGAAGTAATGGGTCAGTTTATGATTTTAGGCATGGTTACTAGAGGGATCGTCCCTACCTATCTGCGCAAGATCGGATCAGTATGGTTTTGAGAGAAAGGCTGGTGGCATACAAAGAGAGGGCGACAGAACATCTCCATTCCCTTTCTTTGATTGAGAGAAGGATAAAGAAAGAAATATTCATGTGTTTTCATAAAAATGTCGTTGAAGATTATAAAAATATTTATGCAATGTTAAAAAATGTCGTGTGCAGTTTAAAAAATGTTTATTGCCAGTAAAATTATGTACTACATATATTTTGACAATGTTACCATGTATTCAAAAAAAAATCCTTGAAACATGTATTTAAAATGTACACCGTGTATTTAAAACTGCCTAAAGCGTATGAAAAAAGTGTTTCACGTGTGTACTAAAAATGTACATTGTGTACTCACAAAAAGTAAACATATGTTAAAAAAAGAAAAAGGTTAAAACCGACAATGAAAGAAAAAACTAAAGAAAACCAAGGAATACGAACAACACCTAGAAAGAAACAAAAGTAACCAAAAAGTATAATAAAGAAAGCGAAAACAAAGAAAACCAATGAAACACAAAGAAAGATACACTATAAAAAAGGGAAAAAGAAAACCGCATAAAACCAGTAAAAAAACAATGAAAACCAGAGGAAAAACCAAGGAAAAGGGAAAAAAAATAGAGCGAGCGAACTACTGCAACATACCCGTGACAGCGAGTGAATGCGTTGATGTGGTCTGATTCGCTCGCTTGTAGGCGATTTCTAATAGGAATAGGTACGGGCAAGACATGGCCCTGGCAGGGTGGATCTGGACCAAATTGCTGAGGTGGTGTTAGGTGAGCTGGGCTGGACCTTTTTCCAGCTGGTATATGGGCTGGACCAATATCCAATATCTTAGGGCAACTCCAACGTGTGGACGCAAACTGTCAACACGCGTCGGGGTTGAAACGGACAGAAACCACGACCCAATGCGCGCGAGGCAAACTGACCACCGTCCGCTTTTTGTGTGCGCGCGACCCATTTTAAGCTCAAATTTGGGCAATGTTTGCATCGGCATGGACGCGCGCAACGCCCTTTCATTGCCCTTCTCACCCACCAGTCGGTGGCACATTGGCCATTTCCCCCTCCTTCCATTCACAATGAACACATGCGGCCACCCTGCTCGCCCTGCCGCCGACCAGTTCCAGTCGGCTGTACGTTGCCCAGGCTGCCGCCTGCACCGACATACCTCCCCAGCATCACGTCACACCCGACGGCCGCTCTTGCCGGAGTTGGTGGATTGTTTTTGCCGCCTTCGTAGCATCCCCATGTCCATGACACCCCATCGCCTCTGCGGCCGCCAACAATGATCCAAGCTCAGCTACCTCACTCGCCGCTCGCAGCCACGGTCGCCTCCATGCCGCCTTGCCTACCGCCTGGTCTTGGACAGACATGGGGCTCTTCACCAGTCGTCTTCTTCCATCTTGAGAGTGCTAGTTATTGCCTACAGGGGGTGAATAGGTGATTTTTGTAATTAACTTCAAAAGAGGCAATGTCTTCGAAGATGAGGAAGCGAAACAATAACTAAACAGGATACAACAGAAGATAAACTACACTAGACATGTTGGCATGACAAACACAATTGAAGTGAGAAGTGAAGACAGAAGCAAACCAGGTAGCATAGAACAGTAGAAGCAGTTAATATGAAGACAAAGATGTAATCAAAGGGATTGTCTTCACATAATGTCTTCAAGCAGAATTGTAGGTTCGAAAATATGTCTAGAGGGGGAGCGGTGATTAGACTACTTGACCAAATAAAAATCTAACATTTTCCTAATTTTAGTTGTGGGCAGATTTTAGCAAATCTAGCAAGTCAAGCATCACCCTACACATGCAATTCTAAGAGTATAGGAGCAAAAAGTAAAACATTGCACATGTAAGTAAATGAGGGGTTTGAAGATTTCAAACGCAATGAAGACATGATGATTTTGGCAATGTTCTAATAGGTGGTGCTATTGTACATCCACGTTGATGGAGATTTCAACCCACGGAGGAACGATTGTAGGAGTCCACGGAGGGCTCCACCCACTAAGGGTCCATGAAGAAGCAACCTTGTCTATTCCACCATGGCTTTTGTCCATGAAGGACTAGCCCCACTCGGGTAGATCTTCATGAAGTAGGCGATGTCCTTGCCCTTACAAACTCCTTAGTTCAACTCCACATGATCTTGAAGGCTCCCAAGTGACATCTAACCAATCTAGGAGACACCAGTCTCCAAACGGTAATAGATGTTGTGTTGGTGATCAACTCCTTGGTCTTGTGCTTCAAATGTTAGTCTCCTCAACACTCAATCTCTCTCACACAGATTTGGCTTGGGTAGGAGAAGGATTGGAGAGGGAAAGCAACTTGAAGAGGGTATAAATCAAGGTTCAAATGGTAGGAATGGAATCTCTTGATCTCAACACATGAGTAGGTGGTTCTCTCTCAAAAAATGAATGGTGGAAGTTGTGTTTTGTTCTAATGGCTCTCTTAGAGAGTAAGTGGTGGTGGAGGGGTATAAATAGGCAGCACGGAAAATCCAACCGTTATAAGTCTTTGAACCAACTCGGTGGCACCGATATGAAAATCTCGGTGAGACCGACTAGTTCAAAAGACTTGACCATTAGCCTTTTCGGTGAGACCGATTATACCATCTCGGTGGGATCAAGTGTAATGTCTAGGGCAGAGCCGCGTCTCGGTAATTCTGATCGTTTTGTCTCGGTGATTCCGAAATGAAACGACTTCATTACAGAAACTTGGCAAGGTCGTCTCGGTGGGACTAAGAACCTATTCGGTCAGACCGATTTGTTAGGGTTTTGGCTATGGCAATAGAAGGGTCATCTCTGTGGGTCCGGAGTGGACTGTATCGGTGGGACCGGCATGATGAATTAGGGTTTGGGCAGATGTGTTTTTGGGAAAGTGACTGATGTTTTTTTGGAGCAATACCACTAAGCACTTGGAGCAAAAACCTCATCAACAATACCTCATCCCCTTTTAATAGTATTGGCTTTCCTCAGGGACTCAACTGATCTTGGATCACTAAACCAAAAATGTAGTCTTGGAGTAGCCAATTCTTGTCCTTCACAGTTTGAGGGGTCCACATCCATTAGTCCATGCCATGCCAATCATTGATCTTTCCAGAAATATATCGTCAATGTTCATTTGATCAGTGACATATATGTTCTTATTAATTATCAAAAACATTCAGGGATTAGTTGCACTTTCAATCTCCACCCTTTTGGTAATTGCTGACAACATATAGATCAAAGCTTCGACAAATGATTTAATGAATGAAATACATCGTCTCTTTGAGAAGTATGTGATAAGTAAAAGTTCACCCTAAAGTTTTGCATTATTAAAATTTTTGATTGAATGTAAATGCACAATCGATTAGGATCATGGGTTAGTCTTCACTACTAGGGAAAAGCCTAGCAGCAGCGCGGGTTTTGGGCCTATTAGCAGAGCGGGGGCCGGCGCTACTAATAAGGCGCTACCGCTAACTTATAGCAGTAGCGCGGGTGCCACCCGCGCTACTACTACGTCCTTTAGTAGTAGCGTGGGTAAAAACCCGCGCTACTACTACCAGCGCGGGTTTTTTTTTTGAATTTTTTCAAAAAAATATTTCGATTTTCCCCTATTTTTCAAATTTCTGAATTATTTTAACCTCAAATCTCTAATCACCCCTCATCGCTGCTCAATTTAATCTCTAATCACCCCTCATCATTCCAAATCATCTAACTTCCCGGACGGTCACCCATCCTCTCACTACTCCAGCCTGAGCACGCTTAACTTCTGGGTTCTATTCTCCCTCGTTTCCAAGTCTGCACTTGTTGTTTCCCTGACAATAGTAAGATGTCAATCCTATTAACCTCAGGAATTTAGCTTGAGCATGAAGTCACACATCTCACTATTTGAGTTTGAATTTTTTTCGATTTTTTCCACTCTAGATCTTAAAAGCCCCGTAACTTTTTTTTCTGTTAGGTTTTTGAGGATTTTGAAAATGTTTAACGGGGTTCCCCCAGTTATATTTGGATGTAACTTTTAGAGTAGATGATTTTTCATATAAAAAACTTTTTCATCCGAGTTAGTATGCAAAAGTTATGCCCATTTTTACAAATTCTCGAGAGATTTTGCAAATAAAGTCGAAATTCATATTTGCAAATTTTCCCAACAACTAGACCACATATCACATGGGAAACTTATTTTCTTTTATTTTTTTGACATTTTCATCATTTTCTTTTATTTTTTTTAAATTGAAAAGGCGATCCACTTGGAGGGGGGGGGGTAGAGTTTGAAAATGGGACCTTTAGTAGTAGCGCGGTTTTTTACACCCACACTACTACTATGGCACCGCTTAGTAGTAGCGAGGGCTAAAAACCAACGCTACTGCTATCAAACTTAGTAGTAGCAAGGTTTTGAGAACCCGCGCTACTACTATGGCATGTCCCGGGGGGCACGGTAGAGACCGCTTAGTAGTAGCGAGGGTTAAAAACCCGCACTGCTACTATCAACTTAGTAGTAGCGAGGTTTAAAAACCTGCGCTACTGGTAAGTAGTAGTAGCTAGGGTTTTTAACCCTCGCTACTAGTAACTTTCTGTGTATAGGCTTTTCCCTAGTAGTGATCCTTGTCACATACATCTTGGTGGAGCGCTCAAATTGATATGATTGCAACCATTGTTGAGGAAATCGTTAACTGGTAGCTGCTCAGCTAGCTGGCGAGTAGGGGATTAATAGGCTAATCGACAAGTTAATTGGCCATTTGATCAATTAATCAGACGATTTATCAGTTTATTGGATACTCTGTGACCCTAAGAGTAGGAATTAATCGGCAAGTTAACTGGTTAATCGGATGAATTCTTGAACAGGGATTGCAACAAAAATTGTACTCATCACCAAGTAAACAAGTGAATGATCATACAAGAGCAAATGAAATGAATATTCAAGCAAGCATAACATTAAAGTACGGTATGATCAAGCACACGATAACGTAGTCTCATACAAGCATCAAGCAAAAGTATCTCAAAGTAGCATGAACCAAATTTTAGCAAAACCTCAAAGGAAATCAAGCGAGAAAAAGCAAAGCACTCACTCTCTCGAAGCCCTATGATTTATACAAATCCCCTCCCCCCCCCCCCCCCCCCCCCGTTTGGCAACAAGTACCAAAAAGTTTAGATAAGTATAGGGCCAAATGTCGCTATAGGCTTAATGCAGCTCCTGATGAAGAAGTCCTCTGACTTGCAGCGCAGGTGTGCTCCGGTGCTAGAGTGGAGAGAAGTGCATTTGCAAATGCCTCAGATGAAGTCTGCTGAACTGAAGGAGTGGAGATGGCAGGGGGCACTGATATGTCTCAAACATATCTATAATTTATGAAGTGTTCATGCCATGTTTACAACAATTTTATAAGGTTTGGGCGCAATTTTATATGATTTAAATGAAACTAACCTGTACTGATGTTGTTTTCAGCTGAACTACCGTGGTGTTGTTTTTCGTGTAGAAATCAAAGTTCTCCAAATGTAGCGAAAGTTTTTGATGATGTCTTTGGAAGAAAAGAGGCACTAGAAGCTTCATGGGAGGGCCAGAAGAGACACGAGGTGGTCACTACCCACTTGGGTGCACCACCCCCCTTTGGCGTGTACTGGTGGGTAGTGGGCCCCTCGAAGCCCATCTCAGTGTGAGACCGGCGCTAAAACCCTATAAATACAGAAACCCCCAGAAATAACCCTAGATGAGAAGTTCCACCACTGGAAGCCTCTGTAGCCATGAAAAACCAATCTGGACCCTGTTTTGGTACCCTGCCGGAGGAGGAAATCATCACCGGATGCCATCTTCATCATCCCGACGACCACCATGATGATGAGGGAGTAGTCCACCCTCGGGGCAGAGAGTTTGTACTAGTATCTATGTGTTTGATCTCTCTCTCTCTTTCTCTCTCTCTCTCTCTCTCTCTCTCTCTCTCTTTCTCTCTCGTGTTCTTGATTTGGCACGATCTTGATGTATCGCAAGCTTTGTTAATATAGTTGGATCATATGGTGTTTCTCCCTCTTTATCTTGTTGCGATGAATTGATTTTTTACCTTTGAGGTTTCACTTTTACCGGATTGAATCCTTTAATGGCTCGAGAACACTTGATGTATGTCTTGCATATTGTAGGATCGAAAGTATGTCTAGAGGGGGGGGGGAGGTGATTAGACTACTTGACCAAATAAAAACTTAACCTTTTCCCAATTTTAGTACTGGGCAGATTTTAACAACTTAGAACAAGTCAAGCAATCTTAACACAATTCAAGCAAGCATGCAAAGAGTATATGAGCAGCGGAAAGTAAAGCATGCAACTTGCAAGAATGTAAAGGGAAGGGTTTGGAGAGTGCAAACGCAATAGGAGACACGGATGTTTTTGTCGTGGTTCCGATAGGTGGTGCTATCGTACATCCATGTTGATGGAGACTTCAACCCACGAAGGGTAACGGCTGCGCGAGTCCACGGAGGGCTACACCCACGAAGGGTCCACGAAGAAGCAACCTTTTCTATCCCACCATGGCCATCGCCCACGAAGGACTTGCCTCACTATGGTAGATCTTCACGAAGTAGGCGATCTCCTTGCCCTTACAAACTCCTTGGTTCACTCCACAATCTTGTTGGAGGCTCCCAAGTGACACCTAACCAATCTAGGAGACACCACTCTCCAAAAGGTAATAGATGGTGTGTTGATGATGAACTCCTTGCTCTTGTGCTTCAAAAGATAGTCTCCCAACACTCAACTCACTCTCATAGGATTGGATTTGGTGGAAAGATGATTTGAGTGGAAAGCAACTTGGGGAAGGATAGAGATCAAGATTCATATGGTAGTAATGGAATATCTTGGTCTCAACACATGAGTAGGTCGTTCTCTCTCAGAAAACGAGTAGTGGAAGTGTAGGCACGATATGATGGCTTTCCTCACGAATGAGGAGAGGGTGGAGGGGGTATATATAGCCTCCACACAAAATCTAACTGTTACACACATTATACCAAACTCGGTGGAACGAATCAGAAAACTCAATCAGACCGACCGCTAGGCAATTTCGGTGGGACCGACATGTCATCTACGTGGGACCGATATCATTAGGTTTAGGGCATAAGGTAATCTTGGTTGGACCGATTACTCAAACTCGGTTGGACCGACTTTGGTCATAAGCTAACAGAGAGTTGGTCAGGAAAACTCGGTGGGACCGATTCACTCGTCTTGATGGGACCGCAGCGTTATGAAAAGGAAACAGGGAGTTTGCTCGGTGGGACCGATCACTCATCTTGGTTAGAACGAAATGTTACAAAGGGAAACAGAGAGTTTGCAACCCCATCTCGGTGATACCGAGATCCCTATCAGTGAGACCGAAAAGACTAGGGTTTCTGGCAGTGGCTATGTCAAATGAACTCCGTGGCTCCAGATGGATCAAATCGGTGGGGCCGAGTTTGACTTCTGGTTTTGGACATTTGTGGAAATGAGAAAGTGGTTGAGGGCTTTTGGAGCATATCACTAAGCACTTTGAGCAAGCAAGCCATTAAGCAACACCTCATCCCCTGTTAATAGTATTGGCTTTCCTATAGACTCAATGTGATCTTGGATCACTAAAATAGAAAATGTAGAGTCTTGGATTTTAGAGCTTGAGCCAATCTTTTGTCCTTATAATTTTGAGGGGTCCACATTCCTTATCCATGCCATGCCAATCATTGAAATTTCCTGAAATATTTATCATGAAATGGCATTAGTTCAATGAGCTATATGTTGTTAATCATTACCAAAACCACCCAGGGATAGTTGCACTTTCAATCTCCCCCTTTTTGGTAATTGATGACAACATATAGATCAAAGCTTCGACAAATGATAATAAGATTGAAATACATTGTCGCTTTGAGAAGTATGTGACAAACAAGAGCTCCCCCTAAATTTGTGCATTATTTAAAATTTGCTTTGGACTGCAAATGCACAATGTGTTAGGATCATGGGTCACTCTTCCATGTCACATACATCTTGGTGGAGCGCTCAAAATGATAGCAATTGAAAACATGCACTCTTCACCAAGCAAAGTGAATGATCATAAATGTATATGAAGGATAATATCATTCAAGCACACATTAAAGTAGCATATGATCAGACACAAGATTATCCAAGTATCTCACAAAAGACATAGTGTATCAAGCAAACACACAATAAAGTTCAAGCAAATAAAGCGCAAAGAGAGACAAAAAGCAACACTCTCTCTTGAAGACTATGATTTATACATATTTCCCCCCCTTTGGCAACAAGTTACCAAAAAGTTAAAAATATGCATAGTGCTATGCGTCTCTCAGGGTTGGTCTTCATGACGTGGTGTAGAGATGACTCCAAGGACGAAAGCTTCTGTTGATGTAGCTGGAGCTGGTGGAGTGGCTGCTGGAGCTGGTGGCACTGAAGTTGTGGCTGCTGGTGCAGATGTAGTAGATCTTGTATCTGGAACAAGCACTACAACAGACCTCTGACTTCTTGGCACTCTAGTAAAAGCATCTGTAGTAGACTTGCCTTTCTGCTCCTCCACTTCCTCCTGAAGTTGCTCAACTACTGACTGAATCTCAGTTACCTTGACATCAAGATCATAGAATTTCTGCTCAATGATCCTCTCCAAGCTCTCCTGGTTTTGAGTCAGGGTGGCCAAGCCCTTCTCAATCCTCAAGGTGGATTGGATCTGATATCCAAGCTGATCTTGCTTGCTCTTCAAGAACACCTAAGACGCCTCTTCAGCTGTTGGCATCTTTGCAGCTTTCTTTGCCCTTGCATTCTCTCTCTTCTCATGTGCTTGCACTGAGGATGGATCTTCCTCATTCATGACAACAATGTTATCCTCAAAATCTGGCCTGACGGGTAGATGCTCCTTGTCCAACAGATATGTGCCTTTGCCCATCTTGGAGTTAATGAGCACCTGAATTTGTGGAGCATACCCACAAGACCTCTTCTGATCTGCAACTGTCCTCTTGATTGTTTCCACAATCAGACTCATCACTTTGAACTTTTGAGGGACATCAAATATATGCAGCAAGTTGATGGAGTGTCCTCTTACCATTATGTGATCTCCTGATTTTGGCAACAGAGTGTGCCTCAGAATGGTATCGATAGTAGGCAGCCCTGACAACAAGTGTTTCACTGAGCCAAACTTGTGAGTCTCTAGATCTGCATCAGGAATCTCCTTGTACATTCTTGCCATTGAGTTATGATCCTTCTTATTCTTGGCATAGACATCCAAGTCATCTTCATGAGCTTCTGGGGCATTGATCAATCTAGCCCACTCATCAACTGCAGGCTGGTATCTTGTACCCTCAGACATCCATACAATTTTGCCATCTGGATAGAAACGAGCAGTAGAATAGAATTGCATGATCAGCTCATCATTCCACTTTGTGAGCTTCTGGCCAAGAAATTTGTCGACTTCACAGGCCTTGAAGTTGTCAAAGACACATGGGAAGTGATCTTTATTCTCCCTAATGTAGGTCCAGTCAACCATCTCATGTCACACACTATGGGCTTCTTGTCAAGTAGGATTGTCTCATAGAAATCTTGTTGTTCCTTTGTATGGAACATGTAATCCACAACAGTTCTCCTCCTGACAGCATATGGGTCAGCCTTCCTCCACTGTCTCAAACCTGCATCCTTCTTGATCCTCATATCCTATGCAACAGGGTGTGCATCATTATGGTCTGGAATCTTAGGCTTTAGCTTCCTTAGCACTTGGGCTTCAGCTTCTTCTTCAACTTTAGGCACTGGGGCCTTGTTCTTCTCCTCAGCAGGTATGTTCCTGGTACTCCTCTTGGGTGCAGTCTTGGGAACTGGAGCAGCAGCTTTGGGAGCAGATTTGGGCTTAGCAGCAGCTCCTGACTTAATAGCATCTCCCATGAGATTCTGTGCCTTAGGAGCTGGAGCAGCATCCTCTTCTTCTTCTTCATCAGAATCTCTCATCATGGAGGACTTTACAATGATCCTGACAATGGTATTCTTGACCCTCTCTTTCCTCTTTTTACCTTCTACAGCAACCTCTTTGGGTTCAGATCCCAAAGTTTCTTGAGTGAAGGCTTTGGACTTAGACATAGGAACTCTTTTTGCTAGAGCCTTTGTGTTCATGCCTGGCTTTGTTGATGCAACAGTGCCAAATTCTTTCTTCACTACCTTCTTCTTGGAAGTGACCTCATCCTCAGCTGCAACATAGTATTCATCCTCTGAATCATAAGTTCTCTTCTTCCTTGCTCTAGTAGCTGCCTTGGGCAAGTTACTAGGTGTGCTCCTGCTGCCCTCATTATAGCTGGTGGAGGGACTAGTGCCCTCACTCAACTGCCCTGGCTGTTCAGACCTGTTCTGGCTATCACTCTGGTCAGACATTGTTGGAAATATGCCCTAGAGTCAATAATAAAAGGATTATTATTATATTTCCTTGTTCGTGATAATTGCCTTTTATTCATGCTATAATTGTATTATCCGGAAATCGTAATACACGTGTGAATACATAGACCACAATATGTCCCTAGTGAGCCTCTAGTTGACTAGCTCGTTGATCAACAGATAGTCATGGTTTCCTGACTATGGACATTAGATGTCATTGATAATGGGATCACATCATTAGGAGAATGAAATGATGGACAAGACCCAATCCTAAGCATAGCACAAGATCGTGTAGTTCGTTTGCTAGAGCTTTTCCAGTGTCAAGTATCCTTTCCTTAGACCATGAGATTGTGTAACTCCCGGATACCGTAGGAGTGCTTTGGGTGTACCAAACATCACAACGTAATTGGGTGACTATAAAGGTGCACTACAGGTATCTCCGAAAGTGTCTGTTGGGTTGACACGGATCGAGACTGGGATTTGTCACTCCGTATGATGGAGAGGTATCTCTGGGCCCACTCAGTAATGCATCATCATGACCAAGTGTCTAGTCATGGGATCATGCATTACGGTACGAGTAAAGTGACTTGCCGTTAACGAGATTGAACGAGGTATTGGGATACTGACGATCGAAACATACCGATTGACAAAGGGAATTGTATACGGGGTTGCTTGAATCCTCGACATCGTGGTTTATCCGATGAGATCATCGAGGAGCATGTGGGAGCCAACATGGGTATCTAGATACCGTTGTTGGTTATTGACTGGAGAGTCGTCTCGGTCATGTCTACATGTCTCCCGAACCCGTAGGGTCTACACACTTAAGGTTCGGTGACGCTAGGGTTGTAGAGATATGAGTATGCAGCAAACCGAAAGTTGTTCGGAGTCCCGGATGAGATCCTGGACACCACGAAGAGTTCCGAAATGGTCCGGAGGTAAAGAATTATATATGGGAAGTCAAGTTTCGGCCATCGGGAAAGTTTCGGGGTTCACCGGTATTGCACCGAGACCACCGGGTGGGGCCACCCATCCCGGAGGGTCCCATGGGCTGAAGTGGGAGGGGAACCAGCCCCTGGGGTGCTGGTGCGCCCCCCTGGGCCCCCCTCCGTACCTAGGGTTGGGAACCCTACGGGAGGGGGCGCCTCCACTTGCCTTGGGAGGAAAGTTTCCCCCCTTGGCCGCCGCCCCCACTAGGAGATCCCATCTCCTAGGGGCGGCCCCCCCCTGGGGTCCCTATATAAAGAGGGGGGTGGGAGGGAAGCCGGACCCTGACACCTGGCGCCTCCCTTCCCCCCTTGCTACACCTCTCCCTTCCGCAGATGCTTGGTGAAGCCCTGCCGGATCCCTGCTACATCCACCACCACGCCATCGTGCTGCTGGATCTTCATCAACCTCTCCTACCCCCTTTCTGGATCAAGAAGGAGGAGACGTCACGCTGACCGTACGTGTGTTGAATGCGGAGGTGCCGTCCGTTCAGCGCTAGGATCTCCGGTGATTTGGATCACGACGAGTACGACTCCCTCAACCCCGTTCTCTTGAATGTTTCCGCTCGCGATCTACAAGGGTATGTAGATACACTCCTCTCTCTCGTTGCTAGATGAACTCATAGATTGATCTTGGTGAACGTAGGAATTTTTTATATTTTATGCACCATTCCCCAACAGTGGTATCAGAGCTAGGTCTATGCGTAGTTCTCTATTGCACGAGTAGAACACAAATTTGTTGTGGGCGTAGATGTTGTCAACTTTCTTGCCACTACTAGTCTTATTTTGCTTCAGCGGTATTGTGGGATGAAGCGTCCCGGACCAACCTTACACGTACGCTTACGTGAGACAGGTTCCACCGACTGACATGCACTAGTTGCATAAGGTGGCTAGCGGGTGTCTGTCTCTCCCACTTTAGTTGGAGCGGATTTGATGAAAAGGGTCCTTATGAAGGGTAAATAGAAGTTGACAAATCACGTTGTGGTTATTCGTAGGTAAGAAAACGTTCTTGCTAGAACCCTATTGCAGCCACGTAAAAGATGCAACAACAATTAGAGGACGTCTAACTTGTTTTTGCAGCAATTGCTTTGTGATGTGATATGGCCAAAAGTTGTGATGAATGATGAATGATATATTGTGATGTATGAGATCATGTTCTTGTAATAGGAATCACGACTTGCATGTCGATGAGTATGACAACCGGCAGGAGCCATAGGAGTTGTCTTAATTATTGTATGACCTGCGTTTCAATGATTTAACGCCATCTAATTACTTTACTTTATTGCTAAACCGTTAGCCATAGTAGTAGAGGTAATAGTTGGCGAGCAACTTCATGGAGACACGATGATGGAGATCATGATGATGGAGATCATGGTGTCATGCCGGTGACGAAGATGATCATGGAGCCCCAAAGATGGAGATCAAAGGAGCTATATGATATTGGCCATATCATGTAACTACTATTTAATTGCATGTGATGTTTATTATGTTTATGCATCTTGTTTACTTAGAACGACGATAGTAAATAAGATGATCCCTCATAATAATTTCAAGAAAGTGTTCCCCTAACTGTGCGTTGTTGCTAAAGTTCGTCGTTTCGAAGCACCACGTGATGATCGGGTGTGATAGATTCCTACGTTCACATACAACGGGTGTAAGACAGTTTTACACATGCAAAAACACTTAGGTTAACTTGACGAGCCTAGCATGTACAGACATGGCCTCGGAACACAGAGACCAAAAGGTCAAACATGAGTCGTATGGAAGATACGATCAACATGGAGATGTTCACCGATGATGACTAGTCCGTCTCACGTGATGATCAGACACGACCTAGTCGACTCGGATCATGTAACACTTAGATGACTAGAGGGATGTCAAATCTGAGTGGGAGTTCATTAAATAATTTGATTAGATGAACTTAATTATCATGAACTTAGTCTAAAATCTTTGCAAAAATGTCTTGTAGATCAAATGGCCAACGCTCATGTCAACATGAACTTCAACGCGTTCCTAGAGAAAACCAAGCTGAAAGATGATGGCAGCAACTATACGGACTGGGTCCGGAACCTGAGGATCATCCTCATAGCTGCCAAGAAAGCATATGTCCTAGAAGGACCGCTAGGTGAAGCACCCATCCCAGAGAACCAAGACGTTATGAACGCTTGGCAGTCACGTGTTGATGATTACTCCCTCGTTCAGTGTGGCATGCTTTACAGCTTAGAACCGGGGCTCCAAAAGCGTTTTGAGCAACACGGAGCATATGAGATGTTCGAGGAGCTGAAAATGGTTTTCCAAGCTCACGCCCGGGTCGAGAGATATGAAGTCTCCGACAAGTTCTATAGTTGTAATATGGAGGAAAATAGTTCTATCAGTGAGCACATACTCAAAATGTCTGGGTTGCACAACCGCCTGTCCCAGCTGGACATTAACCTCCCGGACGAGGCAGTCATTGCCAGAATCCTTCAGTCGCTCCCACCGAGCTACAAGAGCTTTGTGATGAACTACAATATGCAGGGGATGGTGAAAACTATTCCTAAAGTATTTTCAATGCTGAAGTCGGCAGAGGTAGAAATCAAGAAAGATCATCGAGTGTTGATGGTCAATAAAACCACCAAGTTCAAGAAAGGCAAGGGTAAGAAGAACTTCAAGAAGGACGGCAAGGATGTTGCCGCGCCCGGTAAGCCAGTTGCCGGGAAGAAGTCAAAGAATGGACCCAAGCCTGAGACTGAGTGCTTTTATTGCAATGGGAAGGGTCACTGGAAGCGGAACTGCCCCAAATACTTAGCGGACAAGAAGGCCGGCAACACTAAAGGTATATGTGATATACATGTAATTGATGTGTACCTTACCAGTACTCGTAGTAACTCCTGGGTATTTGATACCGGTGTTGTTGCTCATATTTGTAACTCATAGCAGGAGCTGCGGAATAAGCGGAGACTAGCGAAGGACGAGGTGACGATGCGCGTCGGGAATGGTTCCAAGGTCGATGTGATCGCCGTCGGCACGCTGCCTCTACATTTACCCACGGGATTAGTTTTAAACCTCAATAACTGTTATTTAGTGCCAAGTTTGAGCATGAACATTGTATCTGGATCTCGTTTAATACGAGATGGCTACTCATTTAAATCCGAGAATAATGGTTGTTCTATTATATGAGAGATATGTTTTATGGTCATGCCTCGATGGTCAATGGTTTATTCTTAATGAATCTCGAACATAATGTTACACATATTCATAGTGTGAATACCAAAAGATGTAAAGTTGATAACGATAGTCCCACATACTTGTGGCACTGCCGCCTTGGTCACATTGGTGTCAAGCGCATCAAGAAGCTCCATGCTGATGGAATTTTAGAGTCTCTCGATTATGAATCATTTGACACATGCGAACCATGCCTTATGGGCAAAATGACCAAGACTCCGTTCTCCGGAACAATGGAGCAAGAAACCAACTTATTGGAAATCATACATACTGATGTGTGTGGTCCAATGAGCGTTGAGGCTCGCGGAGGATATCATTATGTTCTCACTCTCACTGATGACTTAAGTAGATATGGGTATGTCTACTTGATGAAACACAAGTCTGAGACCTTTGAAAAGTTCAAGGAATTTCAGAATGAAGTAGAGAATCAACGTGACTGAAAGATAAAATTCTTACGATCAGATCGTGGAGGAGAATATTTAAGTCACGAATTTGGTACGCACTTAAGAAAATGTGGAATCTTTTCACAACTCATGCCGCCTGGAACATCTCAGCGTAATGGTGTGTCCGAACATCGTAATCGCACCCTATTTGATATGGTGCGATCTATGATATCTCTTACCGATTTACCGCTATCATTTTGGGGATACGCTCTAGAGACAGCTACATTCACTTTAAATAGGGCTCCGTCTAAATCCGTTGAGACGACACCGTATGAATTATGGTTTGGGAAGAAACCTAAGCTGTCGTTTCTAAAAGTTTGGGGATGCGATGCTTATGTCAAGAAACTTCAACCTGAAAAGCTCGAACCCAAGTCGGAAAAATGCGTCTTCATAGGATACCCTAAGGAAACCATTGGGTATACCTTCTATCTTAGATCCGAAGGCAAGATCTTTGTTGCCAAGAATGGATCCTTTCTGGAAAAAGAGTTTCTCTCGAAAGGAGTAAGTGGGAGGAAAGTAGAACTCGATGAAGTACTACCTCTTGAACCGGAAAGTAGTGCAGCTCAGGAAAATGTTCCTGTGGTGCCTACACCGACTGGAGAGGAAATTCATGATGATGATCAAGGTACTTTGGATCAAGTTGCTACTAAACTTCGTAGGTCCACAAGGACACGTTCCACGCCAGAGTGGTATGGCAACCCTATCCTGGAAATCATGTTGTTAGACAACGGTGAACCTTCGAACTATGAAGAAGTGATGGCGGGCCCAGATTCCAACAAATGGCTTGAAGCCATGCAATCCGAGATAGAATCCATGTAGGAAAACAAAGTATGGACTTTGACAGACTTGCCCGATGATCGGCGAGCGATAGAAAACAAATGGATCTTTAAGAAGAAGACGGATGCGGATGGTAATATTACCATCTATAAAGCTCGACTTGTCGCTAAGGGTTATCAGCAAGTTCAAGGGGTTGACTACGATGAGACTTTCTCTCCCGTAGCGAAGCTGAAGTCCGTCCGAATCATGTTAGCAATTGCCGCATACTATGATTATGAGATATGGCAGATGGACGTCAAAACGGCATTCCTTAATGGCTATCTTAAGGAAGAATTGTATATGATGCATCCAGAAGGTTTTGTCGATCCTAAGAATGCTAACAAGGTATGCAAGCTCCAGCGATCCATTTATGGGCTGGTGCAAGCATCTCAGAGTTGGAACATTCGCTTTGATGAGATGATCAAAGCATTTGGGTTTATGCAGACTTATGGAGAAGCCTGCGTTTATAAGAAAGTGAGTGGGAGCTCTGTAGCATTTCTCATATTATATGTAGATGACATATTTTTGATGGAAAATCATATAGAACTTTTGGACAGCATTAAGGCCTACTTGAATAAGTGTTTTTAATGAAGGACCTTGGAGAAGCTGCTTACATATTAGGCATCAAGATCTATAGGGATAGATCAAGACGCCTCATAGGTCTTTCACAAAGCACATAGCTTGATAAGATATTGAAGAAGTTCAATATGGATCAGTCCAAGAAAGGGTTCTTGCCTGTATTGCAAGGTGTGAGATTGAGCTCGGCTCAATGCCCGACGACGGCAGAAGATAAAGAAGAGATGAGTGTCATCCCCTATGCCTCAGCCATAGGATCTATTATGTATGCCATGCTGTGTACCAGACTGATGTAAACCTTGCCGTAAGTTTGGTAGGAAGGTACCAAAGTAATCCCGGCAAGGAACACTAGACAGCAGTCAAGAATATCCTGAAGTACCTGAAAAGGACAAAGGACATGTTTCTCGTTTATGAGGTGACGATGAGCTCGTCGTAAAGGGTTACGTCGACGCTAGCTTCGACACAGACCTGGATGACTCTAAGTCACAAACCAGATACGTGTATATGTTGAATCATGGAGCAATAAGCTGGTGTAGTTGCAAGCAGAGCGTCGTGGCGGGATCTACATGTGAAGCGGAGTACATGGCAGCCTCGGAGGCAGCGCATGAAGCAATATGGATGAAGGAGTTCAGCACCGACCTAGGAGTCATACCCAATGCGTCGGGGCCGATCACTCTCTTATGTGACAACACTGGAGCTATTGCCCTTGCCAAGGAGCCCAGGTTTCACAAAAAGACCAGGGACATCAAGCGTCGTTTCAACTCCATCCGTGAAAATGTTCAAGATGGAGACATAGATATTTGCAAAGTACATACGGATCTGAATGTCGCAGATCCGTTGACTAAACCTCTTCCGCGAGAAAAACATGATCAACACCAGAACTATATGGGTGTTCGATTCATCACAATGTAACTAGATTATTGACTCTAGTGCAAGTGGGAGACTGTTGGAAATATGCCCTAGAGGCAATAATAAAAGGATTATTATTATATTTCGTTGTTCGTGATAATTGTTTTTTATTCATGCTATAATTGTATTATCCGGAAATCGTAATACACGTGTGAATACATAGACCACAATATGCCCCTAGTGAGCCTCTAGTTGACTAGCTCGTTGATCAACAGATAGTCATGGTTTCCTGACTATGGACATTAGATGTCCTTGATAACGGGATCACATCATTAGGAGAATGATGTGATGGACAAGACCCGATCCTAAGCATAGCACAAGATTGTGTAGTTCGTTTGCTAGAGCTTTTCCAATGTCAAGTATCCTTTCCTTAGACCATGAGATCGTGTAACCCCGGATACCATAGGAGTGCTTTGGGTGTACCAAACGTCACAACGTAACTGGGTGGCTATAAAGGTGCACTACAGGTATCTCCGAAAGTGTCTGTTGGGTTGACACAGATCGAGACTGGGATTTGTCATTCCGTATGACGGAGAGGTATCTCTGGGCCCACTCGATAATGCATCATTATAATGAGCTCAAAGTGACCAAGTGTCTGGTCACGGGATCATGCATTACCGTACGAGTAAAGTGACTTGCTGGTAACGAGATTGAACGAGGTATTGGGATACCGACGATCGAATCTCGGGCAAGTAACATACCGATTGACAAAGGGAATTGTATACGGGGTTGCTTGAATCCTCGACATCGTGGTTCATCCGATGACATCATCGAGGAGCATGTGGGAGCCAACATGGGTATCCAGATCCCGCTATTGCTTATTGACTGGAGAGCCATCTCGGTCATGTCTACATGTCACCCAAACCCGTAGGGTCTACACACTTAAGGTTCGGTGACGCTAGGGTTGTAGAGATATGAGTATGCAGCAAACCGAAAGTTGTTCGGAGTCCCGGATGAGATCCCGAGCGTCATGAGGAGTTCCGGAATGGTCTGGAGGTAAAGAATATTATATGGGAAGTCAAGTTTCGGCCATCGGGAAAGTTTTGGGGTTCATCGGTATTGCACGGGGACCACCGGAAGGGACCCGGGGGTCCACTGGGTGGGGCCACCCATCCCGGAGGGTCCCATGGGCTGAAGTGGGAGGGGAACCAGCCCCTGGTGGGCTGGTGCGCCCCCCCTGGGGCCCCCTCTGCGCCTAGGGTTGGGAACCCTAGGGGAGGGGGCACCTCCACTTGCCTTGGGGGGCAAGTTTCCCCCCTTGGCCGCCGCCCCCACTAGGAGATCCCATCTCCTAGGGACGGCGCCCCCCTGGGGTCCCTATATAAAGAGGGGGGTGGGAGGGCAGCTGCACCCTGACACCTGGCGCCTCCCTTCCCCCTTGCTACACCTCTCCCTTCCGCAGACGCTTGGCGAAGCCCTGCCGGATCCCTGCTGCATCCACCACCACGCCGTCGTCCTGCTGAATCTTCATCAACCTCTCCTACCCCCTTGCTGGATCAAGAAGGAGGAGACGTCACGCTGACCGTACGTGTGTTGAACGCGGAGGTGCCATCCGTTCGGCGCTAGGATTTCCGGTGATTTGGATCATGACGAGTACGACTCCCGCAACCCCGTTCTCTTGAACGATTCCGCTCGCGATCTACAAGGGTATGTAGATGCACTCCTCTCTCTCGTTGCTAGATGAACTCATAGATTGATCTTGGTGAACGTAGGAATTTTTTTATTTTATGCAACGTTCCCCAACAGACATCTTGCAAGCAAACTGTCAGCAGACCCTGTGAATAGGTTGTAGAAGAGGCAGAATAGATGAGCATCACAAAGTATAGAGGTTTTGCAAAACAAATTCAGTCAAAAACTTAGTTTTAGTTCTCTACAGAAGTGATCTCAGAGCTACCGAGTTGACAAACTCGATGATATCGAAGCAACACTTCGAACCTAAACTAGTGAACTAGGTTGGACTGAGTCATAGTTCGGTGGCACCGAGATTGCTAGGGTTTCACAGAATCCTGAACTCAGTCACACTAATTTGCACGTTTCGGTCAGACCGAAAAGCGAATGTGCAATGGCCTAAGCCGAATTAGTGAGGCCGATTTCTACATTTCGGTCGGTCCGAGATGAGTTCTGCGAAGAGATAACCCTAAAATTTCAAATCAATCTAGACCTAAGGAAGTTTTAGCTGGATAGATTTAGCTCATCATGGCAAGAAACATGGCATTGTCCTTGTGCTAGGAATTGGAGTGAAAATGACAACACAAGGAGTCGAACATGTACCCTAGAACGGCGAGTGTTCACTACACCGGCGACGGCGGAGCAGAATCCGTCGATGGCGGCAGAATCCAACGGCGGGAGGTCATTGGCGGCGAGAAGACAATCCGAAGAACCGAGGAGGCAGAGCAGGACATGCGCGGGCTAAGAGGATTTGAAGTAATTTCCAAAATCTCACCCGTAGGTATTTATATCCCAACCCTGTCGATGTGACCGAGTGGAACAACTCGGTGGCGCCGAGATTGCAGAATCGCAAGCGGTTGCTGCAACTCGGTGTGACCGAAGTGTTCAAATTGGTTGCACCAAGATGAAAACCTAGATCAACTTAGTGAACTCATTTTGACCAAAATGGATTTCTCGGTCAGACCGAAATGCACAAAGAGGTTTTAGAAGTTTAAGTCTATGCCGAATCGGGGACTCCGAGTGCTCCTCACACAGAGTGGTTCGAATCTGACTTGATCAAACTTTGTGATGTAGCATGAATAGAATTTGAGACAAGAAAAGCATAGATAGCTAGAGAAGGTTCTTAGGCATTCTTGTCCATCCACTTGGCAAAAGAAAAGAAAGCCAAACAATCAAAACAACAAGTGGATGTCCTCGAATGAGTGAAATATGCAAACGACATGCTGACACAATAAAATGGCAAATGAAATATGTGGCAAAGCATGCACAACCAATTCTAGCATCTATCAAACAATTGGCAATGACTAGGTCATCTATATATGAGTATATTAACTTAGGAGTCATATGAGAACATTTGATCATAGGTCATACTCATCGTTTAAGCATAAGTGGGGTTACCACTTTTACATAAAGCATTGTTGTGTTCACACCATTTGAGTTGCTTTAGCTCAATTCTTTAGAGTAAAGATCCCCCTAGATGTGAGATCCCCCCTAAGAGGGATGAACTAACCTTGGGTTTTGTCGATGATGACTTCATGTAGGTGTTGAAGATGTGGATGCTCAATGTTGTTGAAGATCATTTGGAGACATCCATTGGAGCGAGTTGCACTTTCAATACCTACATGGGTTAGTCCCACAAGGAACAAACAAGGATATCCATAGACATAGAGTGATGCACACACAAGATGATGTCCATGAAAGCATTAGGTTACCTTGTCCCTTGTCTTACCAACAAGAGGGTCCGTGACTCCTTGAACTAGTGAAAGATGTGGAAGTTGATTGCACTTGTCCTTGGCAAAATGATATGAGTGTACTATATTGGCGGAGTCACCCTCAAGAACTCTCTAGTCCTTCTTATTTGGGATCCACATCATATTGATGGGAATCCTTGGGGTAGTTGTGGAACTTGATGAAGTAGAACTTGATGTAGTCTCGGGAACCCACTTGACCAAGACCTTGGGAGCTTCTTCAAATGCATCAATCTCCTCTTGAAGCTTGTCCTTGCCTTTTTGCTTGTGGTCTTGTGGTGGAAGATCATCTTGAGCTTGTGTCCCTCGGAAAGAAGTAGGATCATACTTCTCTTGTTTGGGAACAAACTTCGTCTTGGGGTATTGATCTTCTTCCCACCCAAATCCATTGGAATTGAACTTTCATTCAAAACCAACACCTTGATTCTTCCGGTGCCTTCCTTGCTTGCGTACAATTTCCTCAAATTGCTTACTTCCGGCAAGGCTCTTGTTGGCACCCTTCTCTATAATTCCCTTCAATAAGCTATTTTATTGCTCAAGTGTAACTTGGCTAAGAGAATCATTAGTGGAATCAAGAGAACTACTAGAAGCAACAACATTGGATTTAGCATGATTATTGTTACTACTAGAAGAAGAATCTTTGTTACTCTTGTTATTAGATTTGACTTGTGCCATGTAAGTAGGTAAGAGTAAACACTTGGCAATGTAAGAAGAACTTTTCTTGCGAAGATCATCATATTGCCTTTAAAAACTCATGCTCTTGCTCAAGGTTTGAGCTTTTCAAAGCGTAACTTCTCATGAGTCTTTAAAAGTTCTCGATGATGTTCCAAGGTAGTTTCATGAGCTAACTTAAGAGTGTTTAGTTCTTTAGTTAGGCGCTCAATCTTCTCCTTATCATTGTCATTCGTTTTATCTTGATTAACATGATTAATTGACGTTTTATCATAGTATTCATCACTAGAGTGGTCAACAAGTAAATCATCATCAACTAACAAGTCATCTTCATCACTATTTAAACCAACATACTAGGGGTGTGATACCTTTGGGCCTTTAGCCATGAAGCATCTTCCAATTCCTTCATTTGGTGAGTCAAATATGTCGTAGGAGTTGGTTGACACAAGTGCTAGACTGGCAACACCTTCATCTTGAGTATATTCGGAGTCGGAGTGATAGCTTCTCTCAGAGTGATGGTCGGAGTCGGAGCCGGATACCCATTCACCAACATGAGCTTGATGTCTTCACTTTGTGTAGCTCTTTGATGATTTGTCCTTCCTTTTTGAATCCTTGCTTCTCCGGGAGGTTCTTCGTTCATAATGATCATCTCTACTCCTCCTCTCTCTTGGTGGTGATTATTCTCTTCTACTTCTTTTGGGTGAATCTTCTCTCCTTTTGTAAGGTGCCGTACACTCATTGGAATAGTGTCCGGGTCTTCCACAATTGTAGCAATTATGTTCACGACTCGAAGATCTTTTGTCATTGTAGGACCTTGACTTGGAGCTTCTTTCCTTGCTTCTACTCTTGTAGAACTTTTTGAAATTTTTCACCATTAACCTCAATTCCTCATTAAAGGTTTGTTTTTCACTTGATGATGTAGGAGCATCACAAAAGGCTTTGTAAGCACCACTTGACTTGTTGTGAAGCTCTTCCTTATCCTTGAGTGACACCTCATGAGAAACAATTCTTCCAATGACTTCCGTTGGCTTGAGACCTTTGTAATTGGACATCATTTGGATCAATGTGCACATGGTATCATATTTTCCATCCAAGGCTCTTAGGATCTTCTTCATGATGAATTTGTTGGTCATCTCTTCACTTCCTAAGCCGGCAATCTCATTTGTGATGAGAGCAAGCCTAGAGTACATTTCAGCGACACCTTCACCATCCTTCATTTTGAACTTGTCAAGTTGACTTTGAAGCACATCCAATTTGGATTCCTTGACGGAGTCGGTGCCTTCGTTCATGCCAATCAAAGTATCCCAAATTTCCTTTGCATTCTCAAGGCGTCTGATTTTTTTGAAATCTTTGGGGCACAATCCATTGAAGAGGATATCACAAGCTTGAGCGTTGTATTGCAACATCTTTAACTCTTCCGCGGTAGCTTCACAGTTCGGTTCTCTCCCATCAAAGAATTCACCTTGCAGGCCAATACACACAATAGCCCAAACGGCGGGGTTATGTCCAAGAATATGCATTTTTCATCTTATGCTTCCAACTAGCAAAATTAGTACCATCAAAGTAAGGACCTCTACGGTGGTAATTTCCCTTGCTCGACACCATACTCTCCTAGGTTGTGAAACCAAGGCTATGATCACCAAAAGCTATGGAAATCAAGGCAAAAGGAAACCTGGCTCTGATACCAATTGTAGGATCAAAAGTATGTCTAGAGGGGGGGTGATTAGACTACTTGACCAAATAAAAAGTTAACCTTTTCCCAATTTTAGTTCTTGGCAGATTTTAATAACTTAGAACAAGTCAAGCAATCTTAACACAATTCAAGCAATCATGCAAAGAGTATATGAGCAGCGGAAAGTAAAGCATGCAACTTGCAAGAATGTAAAAGGAAGGGTTTGGAGAGTGCAAACGCAATAGGAGACACAGATGTTTTTGTCGTGGTTCCAATACGTGGTGCTATCATAAATCCACATTGATGGAGACTTCAACCCACGAAGGGTAATGTTTGCGCGAGTCCACGGAGGGCTACACCCACGAAGGGTCCACGAAGAAGCAACCTTGTCTATCCCACCATGGCCATCACCCACGAAGGACTTACCTCACTAGGGTAGATCTTCACGAAGTAGGCGATCTCCTTGCCCTTACAAACTCCTTGGTTTACTCCACAATCTTGTTGGAGGCTCCCAAGTGACACCTAACTAATCTAGGAAACACCACTCTCCAAAAGGTAATAGATGGTGTGTTGATGATGAACTCCTTGCTCTTGTGCTTCAAAAGATAGTCTCCCCAACACTCAACTCACTCTCATAGGAGTGGATTTGGTGGAAAGATGATTTGAGTGGAAAGCAACTTGGGGAAGGCTAGAGATCAAGATTCATATGGTAGTAATGGAATATCTTGCTCTCAACACATGAGTAGGTGGTTCTCTCTCAGAAAATGAGTAGTGGAAGTGTAGGCACGATCTAATGGCTTTCCTCACAAGTGAGGAGAGGGTGGAGGGGGTATATATAGACTCCACACAAAATCTAACCGTTACACATATTATACAAAACTCGGTGGGACCAAATCAGAAAACTCTGTCGGACCTATTTAGTACATATGTGATCGTTAGGCAATTTTGGTTGGACCGACATGTCATCTCGGTGGGACCGATATCGTTAGGGTTAGGGCATAACGTAATCTCGGTTGGATCGATTACTCAAACTCGGTTGAACCAACTTTGGTAATAAGCTAACAGAGAGTTGGTCAGGCAAACTCGGTGGGACCGATTCGCTCATCTCGGTGGGACCGAAGCGTTACGGAAAGGAAACAGCGAGTCTGCATTGCAGACTCGATGGGACCGATTGCTCATATCGGTTAGACCAAAATTTTACAAAGGGAAACAGAGAGTTTGCAACCCCTTCTCGGTGTGACCGAGATCCCTATCAGTGAGACCTAAAATACTATGGTTTCTGGAAGTGGCTATGTCAAAAGAACTCGGTGGCTCCGGATGGATCAAATCGGTGGGTCCGAGTTTGACTTTTGGTTTTGGACATTTGTGGAAATGAGAAAGTGGTTGAGGGCTTTTGGAGCATATCACTAAGCACTTTGAGCAGGCAAGCCATTAAGCAACACCTCATCCCCTATTAATAGTGTTGGCTTTCCTATAGACTCAATGTGATCTTTGATCACTAAAATAGAAAATGTAGAGTCTTGGATTTTAGAGCTTGAGCCAATCTTTTGTCCTTAGCATTTTGAGGGGTCCACATTCCTTATCCATGCCATGCCAATCATTGAACTTTCCTGAATTATTTATCTTGAAATGGCACTATTTCAATGAGCTATATGTTGTTAATGATCACCAAAATCCCCGGGATGGTTGCACTTTCACATATGAATACCCGTGGTGACAATGGGGTACTAAATTGATTCACTTGATGTATGTTTTGGCACTCAACTCGTGGATTCCCGAGGTGACATTGGGGTAATCTATGCATATGGGTTGATGCACGTTTTCGTCCTTATTTCTCTGATAGAAATCTTGGGGCACTCTTTGAGGTTCTTTGTGTTCGATTGAATATTATGAATCTGAAGTTGTTTGATGCATATCATATAATCAACTTACGGATACTTGTGGTGACATTGGAGTATCTAGGTGACATTAGAGTTGGCTGATGTGTATCATATGGTGTTATTTTAGTATGAACTCTTGGGCTGTTTGTGACACTTATAGGAATAGCTCGATATATCGATCGGACAGGATAACTCTTTGGCGGTTTCGTACCCTACAAACAATTTCGTCTTATGTTCTCTGCTAGATAAGAACTTTGGAGCGATTCTTTTATTGCAAATTGAGGGGTTGCCATATGATCTAATTATGTTAGCATGGTTCAGAGATTGTACTAGTGAAAGTATGAACCCTAGGCCTTATTTTCAAGCATTGCAATACCATTTGTGCTCGGTTTTGTTACTTGCTACCTTGCTGTTTTTTATTGTTCCTATTACAAAAATCAATATCTACTATCATTACTACACTTGTATCACCATATCTTTGCCGAACTAGTGCACCTATACATTTTACCATTGTATTTGGTGTGTTGGGGACACAAGAGACACTTTGTTATTTGGTTGCAGGGTTGTTTGAGAGAGACCATCTTCATCCTACGCCTCCCACGGATTGATGAACCTTAGGTCATCCACTTCAGGGAAAATTGCTATTGTCCTACAAAACTCTACGCTTGGAGGCCCAACACGAGTCTATAAGAATAAAGTTGCATAGTAGACATCAAGCTCTTTTCTAGCACCGTTGCCATGGAGGTGAGTGCTTGAAGTTATATATTTATATCTTGCAATTGAATCTTTTAGTTTCTTGTTTTATCACTAGTTTGGTTTATAAAAAGAAAACTACAAAAAAAATTGGAATTGAGGTTGCCTCGTATTATTCGTCTTTATCATGTCTTTCTTGAAAATGATGGATCGGAAATTTTTGCTAAATTGATAGAAGAAGAATTCAATAAAATTTTTGGCATAAAATTTTTGAATGACGAGCATGATTGCAATGTTGTTAGTATGAATTCTTTGAATATCCAAAATACTAATGATGATTGCACTAGTCATGACAAAAATGTTTCTTATAAGCATGTCAATTTTTATGAGTGCATAAAGTTTGTGAAGACGTTCCTTATAGGGATGATATATTTTGTAGGAAGCATAAACATGGTAAAACCAATCAGTGGCTTAAAGTGATAGATGAATTTTCTATAAAATTATGCTCTCTTCATTCCTTTACTTGTGAACTTTGCAATAGGATTGGTCATCTTAATTTCCAATGCAAACTTTTTCATGATCGAATCATGTCCAAATATTGCAATAACTTGATCACCCTTGAACTTTATTATGAACTTTGTTTATTTTTGGGGTGTGAAGAATTGTCACATAATAATAGTTGGTTTGAAGCATTCATATTCACAGACCATGCTAAAACTACTTTGAAAGAAATCTATATGTTTTGTATGGTAAATTGCAATGAAAATGCTTATATTGCCAACTATAGAAAGACGGGAAAACCAATAGAATATAAAAGGGATACTAATGAAAGGGTAAAGATTTCCACTTTACCTCCTATTGTCTCTCATGATTAAATAGGTGAATAGAAGGAGCTCCCTATCCAACCAATCTCATCAATAAGAAGCTTGAAAAAATTGGTTAAACCCACACTTGATGTGGGAAGAAGAAGAAAAGAAGAAGGGGTAGAGGTAAAAAGGTATCCCTCCCAAATAATGTTTCTCCTATTATTGTTGTACATCATGAGAATGAATCAAAAATAATTGTGGAAGATGATACACTTGATGATGATATTGCTTCTTTATCTAATGGCACAATGTCCGGAGGAACTATTGAGGATGATTTTGTTATACCTATTACTCATTGTGATGATTATGTTTTGGAAAATAATGATACTTCTTATAATCTTTAAAATCTTTTTGGTACCAACTTAGAAAATTATGATGATAGTAACTGTTATACTATTGGTGCTATTCACACTATTAATGATGAGAGTGATTATGCTTATTATATGCAAAGCCACAAGCTCGGGGATGCTATGTTTGATGAGAATGACATATTCGAGAATTTATTTGCTGCAATTAATGTTTGTCCCAAGTTGGGGATGCTATGCTTATTGAAGATGATCATTTTAGCCCCCCTACTTTGAATGATCAAATTTGTTATGATGATTGCATGCCTCCTATTTATGATGACTCTAATATTTATGAAAGTGGGTTTGGAAGAGTGTCAACTTTACATAATAATTATCCCACTATTTTGGAGGGTGTTGAATCTTATTATAATGATAAAAGTGGATTTAGAGAGGCCATGACTTTATTTAGTAATGATTCCACTATTTTGGAAAAGGTTTCAATTGATTATAATGAGAACCAAGTTGCCACTTATGATGATTATTGTGATGATACTTACGTTATAAAAAGTAGTGATGATTATATTTAAAAAAATCATAATTATTATTACCCTTTTACTAAACATTACTCTTTAATGTGAAAACAATTTATAGTATTCGAGTTTTCATATGATACTCCTACTCCTATTGATGAGACAAAATTTGCTTATGTGGAGAGTAATAAAAAGTCTATGCTTGTGGATCATGAAAAGAATGCTTTATGTGATAGATATAGTGTTGAATTCATTCATGATTCTATTGAAAATTACTATGAGAGAGGAACATATGATTCATGATGCTCTCATTATGTTTTAATTCTTTGCCTTTATGTGAGCATCTTTGAAATCATCATGCCTAGCTATAAAGGCATTAAAGAAAAGCTTTTGTTGGGAGACAACCCAACATTTATACCTAGTGTGATTGTGTGTTAACATGATTAATATACCGTAGTAATCATGTTTTATAGCCTTTATTTCAATAAAGTGCCAAGTAAAGCCTTTGGGATGATGTGGATGATAGTTGACTTGATTCTGTGAAAAAACAGAAACTTTTGCGCCTAGTTCTGGAATTTCTTTAAATCACAGAAACATGCTCTTGCTCTTATTTTTTTCACATGCTTTATATACAAATTTCCCATGTTTTCCTAATTTTTTAGAATTTGTAGAGTTACATAAGTATGAGCATAATTCAGGTTTCTACAGACTGTTATGTTTTTGACAGATTCTATTTTCAATGCATAGTTTGCTTGTTTTATAGTTTCTATGGTTTATATTGGTCAATATAAATTGTGGAAATGATAGAGTACAATAGGAATTGTTTGAGAAAAAATACTAATCTTGTCTTGACAGTACCAAAGTGAATGATTTGCTCTTTATCATACTAAGCAATCTCACGAAGTTCCGTTAAGTTGAAGTTTTCAAGTTTTGGGTGAGATATCGATATGAGGAGAATAAAGACCGGAAAGACCCTAAGCTTGGGGATTCCCAAGGCACCCCAAGTTAATATTCAAGGAAGATCCAAGCAACTAAGGTTGGGGATGCCCCGGAAGGCATCCCCTCTTTTGTCTTCAACATTATCGGTAACCTTACTTGGAGCTATATTTTTCTTCATCACATGATATGTGTTTTGCTTGGAGCATCATTTTCTTCTGGATTTACTTGATTTTATTTATAATAATGTTTTGCATATTTTATTTCAATAAAAGTGTCAAGGATAGCCTTCACAATGCTTAGTTTCCAAGTATATGAGTTGCTGTTTCAAAACAGAAAGTTGCACGCTATTGCATGAATTCTTTAGAAAAGTGAAAATGTCATAAAATGTTGAAATTTTGACACAATAAGATATGATAAATTGTCTACACTGTGGGAAATTGTCAGAATTCTTTGAGTTAAATAAGTATGGATACTTCTTCATCCATTACAGACTATCCCGTTTAGACAGATTGCTCTTATGATTGCATTATTTGCATATGCTTGCCTATTTAATGATTCTATTTGAGGATATGAGTATTAAATATGAAGTGGCATTTAGTATATAATATTAAATTATAAATTTAGTGATTTTTACAGTAGAAAATAATAAGGTTTTGCATCGATTTATACTAGCTTATCTCACGAGTTCTTGTTGAGTTTTGTGTGGATGAAGGTTTTGAAATTTAGGGAAACCGTGATATAAAAGGAATTAAGAAGACACACAAGATCAAGCTTGGGGATTCCCAAGGCATCTCAAATTAATATTTCAAGAAGTCTCAAGCATCTAAGCTTGGGGATGCCCTGGTAGGCATCCCACCTTTCTTCATCAACAATTATCGGTTAGTATCGGTTGAGCCAATCAATTCATGTCCTGACTTCCCAATAGTCCAGTATGGTGATGACACTCTAGTTATTATGCAAACTGATGCAAGACAGCTCATTTGCCTCAAAGCTCTACTAAACACTTCTACATCTTCAACTGGTCTTAAGGTAAATTATGGCAAATCAATCTTGGTGCCTTTCAATATTGCAGAAGAAAGAGTAGATCTTTTTACAAACACTCTCTAGTGTGCTAGAGGGCAATTTCCATTAACTTATGTAGGACTGCCATTGGGAATTTACAAGCCAACTGTGGAGCAATGCTTACCTCTAATTAACAGAATAGCAAAAAGACTGGCAGGGATTTCATCTTTCATGACTCAGGCATAAGGCTACTCCTGGTTAAATCAGTGCTTACATCTCTGTTAGTATTCTTCATGACCTTTTTCGACATTCCAATCACAATTAAGAAACAGATTATAAAATATTTGAGACACTGTCTTTGGAGAAGTCCTCATATGGAAGACAAAAGACCAGCAATGGTTGCATGGCACACTGTTTGCAGGCCAAAAAACCAAGGAGGTCTTGGAGTTCTAGATATATACACCCACAACAGAACCTTACTAATGAAAAATCTACACAAATTCTTCAATAGACATGATGTACCAAGGGTAAAACTGATTTGGGAAACTTATTACAGTGATGGAAAACTTCCCGGAGACACTATGATTGGTTCCTTCTGGTGGAAATCAAATCTGGCACTCATTGATCAGTTCAAATCAATTGCAAGATGTAATGTGGGTGATGGAAAAAGTGCATTATTCTGGGATGATTTATGGCACCAAACAGTACTAAAGCAAAAGTTCCATCACTTGCATTCTTTTGTCAAGAACCCTGCAATAAATGTCAATCAGGTGGTGCATACTGAATATCTACAAGACCTATTCCATCTGCCACTGACAACACAGGCTTATGAGGAGTTCCTACAAGTGGAAGACATTTGCATTTCTTTGAGACAATCTGAGTTCATAGATGCTTTGGATACTTGGATTTACATCTGGGGGAATGATTTTTACTCTTCCATCAAAGCATATTTGGAAGAGCACATGTCAGCCTAAGCACAAAGTTTTCTTCTAGATGTTGTTATATGACAGAGTCAACACAAGAAACTTGTTAAGAAGGAAAAACTTTGAGCTTGAATTTTATAACTGTGTAGTAAGGGACTGTCAACAGGAGGAAACTTTGGATCATCTTTTTTGGAGATGCCCGTTTGCACAGCAATGCTGGGACTTTATCTGTCCCACAAGAACTCCAAATCTTTCAGTTCTACAAGCATTTCAAGATCTCAAGGATAAGCTCAATTGCCCATTCTTTATGGAGATCAATCTTGGGCTATTTGTATAACCAGAAACAATAAGATTTTTGAAAATATTAATCCCACATTTCAGGGATGGAAATTCATCTTCAAGGAGGAGCTGAAACTACTCAAGCACAGGATGAAGCAGAAATTTGGCAGGCAGTACTCTGCTTGGTTAGACTCTATGTTGTAATTTACCTCCTTTTAGGTTTTTTCTCGATTTTCTTTTCTTCACCTTGTTTTCTTTTTTCTTTTTTGGGGGCTTAGCTCAAGCCACCCTTAGAACCTTGTTACTTTATTAATATTAATAAAAAATGATGTGGGGTTTTACCCTACTGTTCATAGTCAAAAAAGTATCGGTTCAGCCTAAGTTTTTGCTTATTCACATGATGTGTGCTATTATTGGAATGGCATTTTATTTTGTTTTACTTGTTGTTTTAATAAAATACTTAGATCTGAGAGTTTTTAAATGAGAGAGAGAGAGAGAGATTCCCCAAATAGTTACCTATTTACTTAACTACTCACTTGATCTTCACTTATATCTTGTTGGAGTAGTTTGTCATTTACTCTTGTGCTTCACTTATATCCTATTAGTAGATTGTTGAATGAATTGAATATCATGAAGTTGAAAGTATATGTTCATATCATACCTAGTAGTAGCTTCACATTGGGTTTAGAAAGTGAAATATATTGAAGCTTGGCAATCACAATATTGGTTATACAAGCAATTCATGAATGATTAGTATAAGGAAGAGAACTTTCACATAAAAATACATTATCTTGGACATCTTCTATGATTGTGAATACCCATTAATTATTTTCAAACTTGAGCAAATTAGTTGAAGTTGGACAAGGAAGATAACGTAATGAGTTATGTTTGGGTATATTTGCATAGAAGTTATATTGTTATGGATCCTCCAACATTTGGTGCCTGCTTAGGATCTTTTGCTAGCCAAAATTCATACTAAGTAGAGATATTACTTGTGCATCCAAAAACCCTTAAACCCAGTTTCTTGCCATGAGAGTCCACCATCCTTCAAGTAAGCTGTCATCGGTGCAAAAAGCAATAAAAATTGCTCCTAAAATATATTTGATCTTTTATTTCAAGGGAAAATAAGCATTGTACGAACTTGTGATGGCAAAGAAATAAAAGTGACGGACTGCATAATAAAGATTCTATCATAAGGGGCAATATAATGTGGTGTTCCTTTGCATTAAGAGCTTGCACATCCAAAAATGAAAAGCACATGACAATCTCTGCTTCCCTTTGCATAGGGCCTATCTTTTATTTTTAGTATTTACTTTTATGTAAGAGTCAATAGTATGCATTCTCATTTCAACCTCAATTATTCTCTAGTTCACTGGTACATCGAGGTGCTATACAAACGGTTTTTAACCCCTTTCCGTGACGGCATTTGGAACCATCGCCTAGTGAGTGACTGCGATAGGGGGGTCCTTCCCACACGACCTAGAAGCCATCGGGGATATGCCCTCCTGCACACGCGCTCGGCAAAATGAGGTCGTGTGCGACCGGTGAGTGACCAAATACGGTTATACATATAGTAGTGCTAAAAAAATCAATTATACATGTGAAATCTTTTCTGGTCGTAAGTTCAGCCCACACAGTCAGTCCCTACTAAACCTTTACGTTCGTATATACATCCCACACATTCACACCAAGGAAAACATTTCTGTTCGCATGTACATCACACAATGTTCCCCATTAAATCATTTGTGATAGCTTTTCGTTGCACACGGTACTAACAATTTTATCAGTTGCGTTATTGAATGCATCACACATGGTGCGTAGAAGAAACTGTGTGGCAAAGGCTATCCATCACACATAGTTTTTATGTGGTTAACGTTTGCGCCAGGTGGCCTAACACAAACAATTTTCAAGAGGATGTCAAGTGTGATTGTTCATTAATCCAACACGGTTTATTCTTAGAAACTATGTGTGTTTCCCGAGGTCATCGCCCACGGTGTTTTATCAATAACCGTTTGCAATAGAAAAACCCAATTAGCAGGCTAATTATCCTATTATTAATAATCCATTTATTAATCTAATTGACGTTTCATATTAAGCACACAATATATTTCATTTTCATAATTGAAATACATTAGAGTACAACATCATATAGCTTCAACACTTAGCTACCCCATTACACAACTGCACCAGCACCAAGTTTCACATGCAACATCTTTAACCTTTGTAAATTAGCATCGTAGACGGTACATAGACAGATGTATCTCATCTAGAAAAATGCTGAAGCCGAAGGCGAATATTGAGCCTTCATTGATGTTGAAGGTCTTTGCAACTTTAGGCCAGTGACCATGGATGATTGACCGTCCATCCTTCATCCTCTTCAGGAACACTTCAATATTGAACCGTGGGTGTTGTATCAATACCTTCCTCGCCTCCTGACCATACAGGTGGTTTGAGAGGTAATCATCAGTGAACTGCTTTGGAAAGGCCTGAAAACAAGGATGTGCACAAATATCTTCTCTATATTGGAAATGGGGCAAAGGGATAAAAAAGGCAAGGTATAATAGTTAGTACCATCTTGTAGTGAACTGATGTCTTATGCATTGTGCAGACAAAGATCTTGTTGTTTTTTGCCGCTAATTTATTCATCCTAACAATCTTTCTGAGTTTCTTGACTTGACTGATATTCAGGGACAACTCATTTCCCCATATGCAAAAAGGGTCGAACAGTGGGTAAAAACCTCTGACAGCAAGACCTATATGTGCAAGATTCAATTGTTGAAAACCTAAATATTAGAATGGTTCCTGCAATTGCACAATAATGTGCTATTAGACAAAGGACCATGCATGTGCAAACCTCGATTGTAAACCTCAGTGCTTCCCATTGTTTCCCTATCGGTGGGAACGACACCTATGGGATCACAGGAATCCCTACTATGGTCGGCGGGTGCAGGGTTATGAGAAGAGCGGGTCTAAGAGCTAGCACACAGACCGTTTACCCAGGTTCGGGCCGCGAGAGCATGTAATACCCTAGTTCTGCTTTGGTGTGCATTTGAGTGTTCTTGAGCTAGTCACGATACACGACTTGTGCAAAAGAGCCGAATCCCCCTCCAGTACGCCTCGAGCCTCCTTTTATAGGAAAAAGGGGATGCCACAGTGGCACATAGGACGTGGAAAGGGTACAATGTACAAGCTTATGACCTGTCATTACGGGACAAGACACATTAAATGCGCTCCTTAGGTGTCCCCTCGCTTTGTTGCCGCCTCGCCTTGCTTCGACACGCGTCCAGGCCAGCGAGGCAGGCAGCACCATGTAGGCTGGCAGGCTGCCGAGGTGGCACGGTGAATGGGTCTTCACAAAGATCTGCATGCCACCACGCAGGTGCTTGCTGAGTTGTTCTGGAAGCCGCGCGTCGCCACGCAGGTGCCAGCCTGGCTGGCTGGGCTGGCAGTTGCCTGGGAACAGCGGTGGAGTCTTGGCGGGTGCGGGCCTGGCTGCGGCCCCACTGATGTCCTAGGCAAGGGTCTTGCCGGGGCCCTGGCAAGGGTCTTGCCGCGACACTATGGTCGTCCCCGGCAAGGATCTTGCTGGAAGCCTCGTGGGTTTCCTCGGCAAGGATCTTGCCGAGGATCGCTGTCTCCTGGTCCTCATCTGATCTTATGCTTATGATCTTCACAAAGATCTGCATGCTAGCATGGGGACGTCTCCCGAGCCTTGGTCCCAATGTGGTTGATGGTGTTGGAAACCTGGGGCTCAAGGGTGCGCGTTCTGCTGGCGTTGGGCTAGTCCCCCCGGTAAGGCTCTTTCAGGTGCTGCAGAGGCTGCCCCCGGCAAGGGCCTTGCCGGGGGAGCCTGCCTCGCCCTCTTGCTCTTCGTGTCTCTGTCTTGGCGTCTTGCGGCTTCGGCTTCCCTCCTCTGCCCGACAAATTTCAAACAGCACGACACCGTGGCTCTCCGGCAAACGTTGAGGTGCTTGCTTTTGTAATTCTAGTAAATACAAAACTTGTCTGAAATTCACGAACCTTGGCATGCTATCATGGAACAACATCAACATGCTGGGGTAAAAAATATTGTCCCATTTGGGGCAAGTTAAGGTATAAGCTTCTCGCAAACCAGAGCTTCTCTCACAACAAGCCTGATGGTTTCGGTAGGGAACGTGCCACCTTGGGCGATGAAACAATATCTGTTGCCTCTTCTTACTTTCAAATTTTTTCTCGTGTCAACATAGAACAACATGAGTGTTGTGCAATTTTTGGGATTTTTCGGGGTCCACTTGGACATTTTTATACATTAACTAAGTTTTCTATGCATTCATGTGCATAATTCAAATTTGAACTACATGCACATGCTTCAGTGCATATAAACGGGATGAAAAATCAAATGTGTGTCCTTGGTTGCAACCTTAGGTCCCATGAATGTAAAACACCTTTGCCATCGTCACTCGGCCGCTAACATTGAGATACATGGTTTTAAAATTCTAGTAAATCGACAACTCATCTAAAATTCATTGAACTTGACATGCTATCATGGAGCGGCATCACCACGCAGTGATAAAAATATTGTCCCATTTAGGGCAGGTTGGGGTATAAGCTTCTCACAAACCAGAGCTTCTCGCAACAAGCCTCATGGTTATGGTAGGGAATGTTTCACCTTTCCGGACGAAATGATATCCGTTGCCTCTTCTTGATTTCAATTTTTTCTCTAGTGTCAACATAGAACAACATGAGTGTTGTGTTAAATTTTGGAATTTTTTGGGGTTCGTTTGGACATGTTTATGCATTAATTGAGTTTTCAATGCATTTATGTGCATAATTCAAATTTGAACCACAGGCACATGCTCTAATCAATATAAATTGGTTGGAAATTCAAATTTGTGTCCTTGGTTGCATGCTTAGGTCCCATGCAAGAAATGGGAATTAACATCAAACACCCTGCCACCGTCACTCGGCCCCAAACATTGAGATACCTAGTTTTTAAATTCTAGTAAATCCAAAACTCGTCTGAAATTCATGAAACTTGGCATGCTATCATGGAGTGGCATCAACATGCCGTGGTAAATTTTTTTATCTCATTTGGGGCAGGTTTTGGTATAAGCTTCTCACAAGCAGAGCTTCTCACAACAAGCCTGATGGTTTCGGTAGGGAACGTTTCACCTTTCTGGACGAAAATTTATCCATTGCCTCTTCTTGATTTCAATTTTTTCTCTAGTGTCAACATAGAACAACATGAGTGTTGTGTTAAATTTTGAAAATTTTTGGGGTTCATTTGGACATTTTTATGCATTAATTGAGTTTTCAATGCATTTATGTGCATAATTCAAATCTAAACTACAGACACATGCTCTAATGCATATAAATTGGTTGAAAATTCAAATCCGTGTCCTTGGTTGCATGCTTAGGTCCCATGAAAGAAATGGGAATGAATGTCAAACACCCTTCCACCGTCACTCAGCCGCAAACTTTGAGTACCTGGTTTTTAAATTCTAGTAAATCTAAAACTCGTCTAAAATTCATGGAACTTGGCATGCTATCATGGAGCGGCATCAACATGCCATGGTAATTTTTTTGTCCCATTTGGGGCAGGTATGGGTATAAGCTTCTCACAAACCAGAGCTTCTCACAACAAGCCTGATGGTTTCAGTAGGGAACATTTCCCCTTTCTAGACGAAACTATATCCGTTGCCTCTTCTTGATTTCAATTTTTTCTCTAGTGTCAACATAGAACAACAGGAGTGTTGTGTTAAATTTTAGAATTTTTGGGGTTCGTTTGGACATTTTTATACATTAACTGGGTTTTCTAGGCATTTTATATGCATAATTTGAACTACATGCACACGCTCCGGTGCATATAAATTGGTTGAAAAATCAAATCTGTGTCCTTGGGTGCATGCTTAGGTCCCATGCAAGAATTGAGAATGAATTTCAAACAGAAGGGCACTGTTGATTACCGGCAAACCTTGAGATGCTTTGTTTTTAAATTCTAGTAAATCCAAAACTTGTCTAAAATTCATGAAAATTGGCATGCTATCATGGAATGGCACCCGACATGCAGTGGTACTTTTTGTGTCCATTTTTAGAGAAGGCGCACTCGAATAACAGCCAACAAAGGCATTTTGCAACAAATAGCTGCCACTCTAACATCGCAAACGTTTTAGATAGAACACCCGCATGTAAACCGAAAGCTTCCCCAGTAAGCCAAGGGAAAATGTGCCGATTAGGATTTTTGTAGCTCTTCATTACAAACGTTTTAGATAGAACACCGGTATGCAAAGTGAGAGCTAAGGTCTTCCATGGTAAGCAAGGGAAAATTCTCCATGTAGGATTTGTGCATCTCTTCAACGCAAACAGTCCAGATTGAATGAGGTATGCAAAGTGAGACTTCGGCGCAAAGCCAAGAGAAAATTTGGCAAGCAAGATTTGTACCTCCCTCTGTTTTTCTTCCGTTTTGCTTGTTTCCCAAGATAAATAATCTTTATATACCCCCCAAACTTGTTAACCTCCGTATCGCGGAGAAATTTCCTGTTTTCTTTTCTTGTTGTTTTCTGTCAAATATAATCCACCATGGCCGCTTCAAGCTCCTCCAAGGACAAGTTCTTCGAGAATATCATCAACCCATATCTGCAGGAGGTGATGCAGCACCCTCAAGCTATCGAGATGCGCGATGGGGTGCTGCACATCCGCGATGTGCAAGGCCCCAAGGGAACTGGATCCATGGAGGCCAGGGTTGAAGCTATGGAGCAGGAAATCTTTCGGTGCAAGAGGATGGTGGGATGTGGACTCAATGCCAATCACCTCATGATTGCGTACTACACCCATGATCTCAAGGCGGATGGCAAGTCCATGAAGGACATCACCTTCTCCATTAACGAGCAAATCAACTTCCTCCAGAGCTAGATCTATGACCTCAAAAACCAAGTCTTTGAATATGAAGCAAGGTTTAAATGTATGAGAATGGCGCCAGTTGCAGGACCCGAGAGACTCACTCTTCCTCTTATGATGGTGAGTGTGGAAACCCGAGGACAAGATTGCTTCTACTTCATCACCACCACCTTCTTCTTCATCACCAAAAGAGATTTGACTATCGGTTATGGGAACTCCCCTTGGCTTTCGCCAAGCTTGGGGGAGGGGCCCCGGTATCGTATCACCTTGTAACACCCCAAAATTTTGACCTTGATTTATTAATTAAAATTTTGCCAGGAAATTAAATTTTTTATTTTCTGGTTTTATCTTTAATTTCAGATCACTCTGTCCCTTTGAATTTTTGAGTTTTTCCTTCTAGGTGGAAACCTTTCAAAAAATATGGATGGACTTGTTTATCTCCCCAAGACCATTTCTTTTATCAGTGGAATTATTTCTACAATTATTTTTCCTGAGCTTTATTTCTTTAAAAATGATTTTTCTTAAGTTTTAAGGTCCCATTTGCACTACAACCCTTTTAAATACTCCTTAAAAATTCCACCAAAATTGGGGGATGTTAGTAGTAGTGTATAATTCAACTTTATGAAAAAACCCATTGGTGTTCTTTGGAAAATTTGAGCAAATCATCCTCATCTTCATTTTGGCCCTACTTGGTGGTTTGTACTGCAACCATGTTTTATCTTGCCCTATTGCCCTTGATGTTTCTCCTGGTTATAGACCAGCCTACCAAACCCTTAAGTCCAAGAGATTGGACCCAGTGGAATATTTTTGGTCCATGCAATAATGCCCTTCATTTTCTGTCCAGAATTAGTTTTCTCAAAAACTTGCACTAGGGAGTTTTTGTGGACTTGATCCCCTAACCCTACAACCATGTCCACTAAGCTCCTAGCTACCTCTAACCTATACCTGTTATTTTCCAGCCTCAACCAAGACCTCTAGGCCACCCTGGCTTTCTGTCGAACATGTAGCGTGCGTGCTCTGGGCGCGCCTAGAGCGCATGTTTTGCACGCGCGCACAACCGAGCCGCCACATCTTTCCCCTGGCCTTTGCTCACCCCCAGGGCCACGCCCCATCCTCACCCGCTCGCCAGAACCCTCCAAGCCACCCCTGGCGCCCTAAAGCACCGCCGTCAGAGCTCCCTTGGAGGCACGCCGGCTTCCGCAGCACCTTCTGCCATGGACGGCACCGATCGAGCCACTCCAGCGCGCCAGCTTCCCTCTGGAATAGCTCGAGCTCATCCGCGAGCCCGTCTGCTAGCGCCCGTCGCCGCCACGTCACCCTGCCAGCAACAGAATGGCGGTTCGCCGCCGATCTTATCCCCGGCCACCACGGAACCGACCTAGTTATGCTATAAATAGGAGCCCCCGAGCTCAACCAGACCCTCAGACGACCTCGGGCCATCCCTCTAGAGCCCCCACAGCCAGCAATCGATGGAGGTCGTCTTCCTCATCTCCGGTCAGTTCAGCCGCCACCACACTCCGGTCCCGATCGTCGTGAGCAGGGCCTCCCCAGTCCATCCAGTGCCACCGTCCGACTCCCCTCGGTCGTGCGGAGCCTCCCAACCCCTCATCCTCGACCGGGAGCCACCGTAGCCCAAGCCCCCAATTGTTCCCAAAACCGCCGTCCACCGCGGAGCTCGCCGCCGGCGACCCCTCCACCCTCGCCAGCCTATCAACCACTAGGAGGACCGCCCTGGACCAGCGGATCCATCCCCGCCCTTAGAATCCCGCGGGGAGCCACCGTTCGTCGATGGTGATCGCCGGAGCTTCGCCTCCACTCAGACAGAGGAGGAAGGAGGCGCAGGCGACTGGTCAAACCTGACGAGTGGACCCGACGGCCCCACCTGTCAGTGACCCTAGCACTGCCAATGTGTTTTAGGTGGAAGTGTAAAACCCAGAGTACGTTTCCTCCCCGAACCATTTTTATTTTGCTGATTTATTTAAAAATAGAGTTTTTACTAAACTTTGACTAGCCATAACTTTTTAAATATAACTCCGTTTGATTTGATTCTTTTTCTGTTGTTTCTCAAATTTTGTCTAGTTTATTTTCATCTTTATTTGAAAATTTTCCAAACAAAGTTTTTGTAGTGTTTTGGGACTATGTCTTAATTCAAATTTTCATAAAATAGGATTTTGAAGAAGAAGGCAACTTTCAAAAAGTGCACCCCACTTGCATACTCTTGAAGGCAAGCATTCTGAACCCCGGCATAATATTTGTTGTGTGTCGTTTGATGCATATACGACACCACCGTGATGCGAGCGCTATTTTATGTGGTGCTATGATCATATTCATGAGTGCATAATAATGATTCCTTGCTGTTGGAATTTGATATGCTGCGGATAGTAATCGCCCTCGTATGCCTTTCGTGCCTATCAGAAGGAATCCAGGAAAGTCTCTATCTTGGGTAGACATGAGCTTGTCTCTAGTTCTTCGTCGAGACGGTTATGTCCGGTAAGGCATGGTGAGGTATGATGAGTGGTGATTTTGTCTGATTGGTGTGAAATATATTTCTTATGCTTATCATGCAGGAAATGCTTTAACCTCCTGAGTCGACCATAGATCGATTCTTGTTCCAGTAACCCCCATACTTGTTTCGTACTACCACTTGTCCCTGCCAAAGGTAGGGTACGGTTCAGTAAGTTGTCAACCCCTTCCTAGCACACACCGTACAGAGAGGCCATGGTGGAAGATACCGGCTGCATCCGGTAGACATGCCACCTGGTCCGGGGGCATGGGTGTTTCTGGTTGGAGCCGAGGGGGTAGCTCCTCTAGTTTACGTGCGTTATAAATTTTGTGATCCCATGCTAGTCAAGGTTGTAGCCTCCCCACTTAAAGTTTTGCTTCACGAGTGTCGTGGGTGATTCCAGACACCGGTAAGTTAGGCTGGTGTGTGCGGTCAGGTGTGTTTTCAATTAAAAGACCATAGATGGAATTAGTCCCGATGGACTAAAGGAATCCGTTACTCGTGGGTAAAGAGTACACCCTCTGCAGAGATTATATCTATTCGAATAGCCATGTCCATGGTTAAGAACTATAGTCTGGGATGGGTCAAGTGCTGGTCTTAGTGTCGATCTTCGAAGGAAAAATTGCTAAACCAGAACATGGATCATGACTTGTGACTCATGATGATTATGATTACTATTATTATGGACTAACCATTTACACTATTTGAATTATTGAGTATCCCTGGGACGGTTCTACCTCCTGGATATTCACTGTGATCAAATTATTTATAAGACCTTTATGTGGTGTCGCTCAGACGCCCGACTGTGGCATGCTTGTTATTTAAATTATTTATAAGCCCTTTATGTGGTGTCGCACAGACGCCCGACTGTGGCATACTTGTTATTTCTTTTATTTATAAGCCCTTTATGTGGTGTCGCACAGACGCCCGACTGTGGCATGCTTGTTATTTCTTTTATTTATAAGCCCTTTATGTGGTGTCGCTCAGACGCCTGAGTGAGGCATGCTTTATATTTTTATCCTTTCGAGGTGTCGCTTCAGACACCCGATCGGTGCATTCTATTTCTACTCCCTTATTGCATATTCATGTTGTATATGAATAACCTGCTTGCGTGCATCATGGATTTTTATTGTGATTGACGTGGTGATCATAGAATATTTCAGAGCATGATTATCATTTGTTATATTATACCTGTGTTCATAATGTTTGCTAGTACATTCAAAGTACTCACTGGCTTGTCCCTGGCTATTGTCTTGCATGGAGAGGAGCGTTGCGATGACAGCCCCAAAACCTATGCAATGGTGATAGCAGCCTCGCGAAGATAGGAGTTATTCAGGTCAGCTGTTCCTATGGGAAATGGGGTCCCATAGATGCTGATGAACCACAACCCGCTTCCGCCATCAGCCACTAGAAACCTTGTGTTGTACTCATAGGCCAGAATGGTCTTGTACTACATATTATGTATTTTGCTTGGAATTTCTGTATCAAGTTGGTGCCTCATCAGCTAACAGTAATCCTGGGGCTGGTGAGCACAAGGACCATTTTCTGGGAAATATATCCTAGGAAAACCGGTCCTGACAACCTTGGTATCAGAGCCAGGCTGACCATTGGCTAATCCTATCTTAGCCAGGTCAATAAACCTAGGTTAACCAATCCACCAGACCTTAACCTAACCCCGGCCAAGCTTCTCGTGTAAGATAGCCACACAGTGACACTGACAACTTTTGGCAGTCAGTGCCCAACCTACCAGCCTAGCCTGTCGATCACGCGCTAGTGACCGACACCTAAATAGTCCCTTTAGCAAGCGTGCGAAGGAAGACTGCATCCCCTTTTTCTATAAAAAGGGCACACTAGCCTCAACCCAACACAACACAACCTCTTCCCCAAGCAGAGCTATAATGGCTGGCCCCGTTGTGCACAATGAGACCATAGCAACCAACCTTGGAGGTTTTGTGACCGTGCTAGCAAACCTCACCCGCCGTGCCTTTGCATTAGAAGAGCCCGCAGAATATGTTGTGTACCAAGGGCCCATGAGCGGTGAGAGTCGTCAATTCTAGGCCACTGTGCATGTCTATGGTAGGGGTCTATCGCCAGAACGCCCCTACAGGTTTACCGGAAGGACAACTTCCGTTGAGCCACAAGCCATTCAACTAGCTGCTCGAGAGGCTATAGTTCAACTCAGGCACTTGTCAGCCAGAGTTAGCTGTCGCTCGTTCTACTACTACCCCAGCCGTGACGGGTATGGTAGACCACCCCAGGTTGCCAACAGAGATCACGAGACGGATCCTGCATTGTTGCATCTGGTGCGCTATGTAAGTGCACTAGAGGAACCGTTCGATCAAATCACCCATGATCTGATCGCAGCTCATGGAGAACTGGTTCACCGAGCCCCGGCAAGAGGAGAAGATGAGCCCGATGCCGACAACCCAGTCGTGCTGTTCGGACAACCGATCGAGTCCTTGAGGTCTGCCCCAGCCATCGACCAAAATTCTTTGGTGTCCCCAGAAGTGCTTCTTCGCCTTTTGGGAACACGCTCCAACGGGATTGTGGCCAACAACCCCCGCAATGGTCATCATCGCTACCGCGACCCTGCAGCCCCTCAACTCCATCCAGGTAACCCCGACGGTGAAACCCGTGGAGAAGCCTCGACGTCCACAAGGCACGCCCGCTTAGATATTAACGAGGTAGACTAAGTCACTCGAGTAGTACCGAGTCTTAGTATGTCCACGCCATGTAATTGTGTGACCTTGTATCGCCCTAAATAAATGTTGTCTGCTTGTGCGCCCCTATTTTAAATAATAGCCATGCATAAGTATGTTGGCGTGCGGTTGCATTCTTAATTCCGGGCACAGCTACCAAAAAAAAACCACCCCGACGACACCCACAGTAATACATCACTTTTCTGAGATATGTGTATCTGTAGCATTGACCCCGACCCCATAGAGCAGAACCAACAAACTAGTTTCCCCACACCGTAATAAATGACCCAGCCCAGATGCTATATAAAAGGCCACCTCATGACCTTACCAAGTACCCCTCACCTTGTACACAACTCTCACAGCCACTTCTTTGCCATGCCAAGCCCTAGTATTTATCTGAGAACTCCAGATGCAACCCCTAGTAGTTTTGTTAGAATATTGTGGGACTTTACCCACAGTACCATGAGTTCTACCCATCCACCCAAGTAAGAGTTGCTCAAATCGAGGATCACCCCATCCACCTCAAAATATTGGGCAGTGCTGCACATCCCTCCCGCAAACCCAAACCAAGACCCAACGGAAGTCTCCTTCGTGGGGAAATCTATGCTGACTCCGCAAATGGCCATAGATGCTGCTGTGTACGAAGCACTTGCTCGCCTTCGATTCACGGTACCCTATGCCAACAAACGAGGGTATTATTACTTCCCGAGTCGTGCAGCACCCGGAGAGTAGCATCTTTTCCCGATGGACAAATCGATAAAGACCCAGTACTGGCCAACCTTGCCCAGTATGTCATCGCTCAAGAGCGTTTGACCCAACGAGTAATGGGTTATCTCAAAATCCTCGCTGATTTAAATCCCCAGATCACCATCGGCAGACCACTGAGGCCCGACCAAGAGGGACGCGTTCTTCGTCTAGCCAACCCGCTTCCCCCAATAGAAGAGGAGTGTGCCCCAGTACCAGAGACGTTTCCTCAGGACCCTATCAATTTACCGCTTTCGTTGTAGATGTCACTGCTATGTTTATTGTCCCATCATTTATTTATGTGTTGCAACTTATGCATGGTATCCTAAATTTGTGCGATGAATTAAATATTTGGTTTCAATTAATGTGAGTAGTTCTCACTGCTGTTAATTTTGATTAACTGTTTTCACTCTCGGTAAATCCTGAAGTGAGATTTTTCCCTGAGTTGTTGCAGCGTATATCTCTTTACGACATAGATTTTTATTCATGCAGCACCACGATAGCAGACACACAACCACAACCACTTGACCACGTGCACTAATTGCAAATCCACGTGCACATTTTTGCACCTAACTGATCACCTCACTAGCACCACAATCGCTGAAAGAGAGATTTGTGGGTAATTATTCGGGTGCAAGTTGCCTCCAACACACTGACAATAGTTAGCACCCGACACCGCACTTAATCCTCATGATCACTGCCACCGCGGAGAGCTAACACTCGAGCGGCAGCATCACGATGATCATCACGCACAAGAGCACGGAGAACCCCAGCAATGCCGCCAACCCTCTGCACATCAGGATCATGTACCAGTCCGGCATCACCTCCGCTATTAGAGCCTCATTTCGAGCCCCTGCAAACAGAAAAGGAGGAGAAGGGAGGAGAAGGAGAAGCGAGGCCAGGTGTGAGGAAGAAAAAAGGAGCACCTCGGTCATTTTATAGCTCGAGATCGGTGTACGATGGGTGAAGTCCACCAGCGTCGCTCGTCCCTCGATCGCCGGTGTTCGGAGGCGAATCCGCGAGCAGTGCCGATAGCGCACTGGCCCGCGAGGTGAGTGCACGCTGCACCAGCAGCTAGCATGCCATGCACTACCGTAGTACGGCCTAGATGCCCTACGCGCTAGACGTTGCCGATGGAGAAAGCGCGGGAAAGTGCGCGAGAGAGAGGAAGAAGAGAGAGCCAGAGGTAGAAGAAGAGACTGACAGTGGACCCCGGGTCCACCTGTCAGCCAGAGAGAGCACTGTGCTCTCGGGTACGACCAACGTAGAAATTCAGAAATTTATTCTAAATTTACTGTAACCAAAAGTAGAAATTTCCCGTTTTCCCCCAACCATAGATTTTTCAGAGCAGCGCCAGTATTCCACACTGTAGTTTTACACCACTTAATTGCTCATTCACTGTAGCCACATTTTATTGCTTGGGTAAGATGATTTTTTTTGTGATATTACTTTGAGATAGTATAAGTATTTTTTTTTTCAAAGTAGCCCTTAGCAAATCTCGTGGACGAGATTTTTCTTAAGGGGGGTAGTGTTGTAACACCCCAAAATTTTGACCTTGATTTATTAATTAAAATTTTGCCAGGAAATTAATTTTTTTATTTTCTGGATTTATCTTTAATTTTAGATCACTCTGTCCCTCTGAATTTTTGAGTTTTTCCTTCTAGGTGGAAACCTTTCAAAAATATGGATGGACTTGTTTATCTCCCCAAGACCATTTCTTTTATCAGTGGAATTATTTCTACAATTATTTTTCCCGAGCTTTATTTCTTTAAAAATGATTTTTCTTAAGTTTTAAGGTCCCATTTGCATGGAGAGGAGCGTTGCGATGACAGCCCCAAAACCTATGCAATGGTGATAGCAGCCTCGCGAAGATAGGAGTTATTCAGGTCAGCTGTTCCTATGGGAAATGGGGTCCCATAGATGCTGATGAACCACAACCCGCTTCCGCCATCAGCCACTAGAAACCTTGTGTTGTACTCATAGGCCAGAATGGTCTTGTACTACATATTATGTATTTTGCTTGGAATTTCTGTATCAAGTTGGTGCCTCATCAGCTAACAGTAATCCTGGGGCTGGTGAGCACAAGGACCATTTTCTGGGAAATATATCCTAGGAAAACCGGTCCTGACAACCTTGGTATCAGAGCCAGGCTGACCATTGGCTAATCCTATCTTAGCCAGGTCAATAAACCTAGGTTAACCAATCCACCAGACCTTAACCTAACCCCGGCCAAGCTTCTCGTGTAAGATAGCCACACAGTGACACTGACAACTTTTGGCAGTCAGTGCCCAACCTACCAGCCTAGCCTGTCGATCACGCGCTAGTGACCGACACCTAAATAGTCCCTTTAGCAAGCGTGCGAAGGAAGACTGCATCCCCTTTTTCTATAAAAAGGGCACACTAGCCTCAACCCAACACAACACAACCTCTTCCCCAAGCAGAGCTATAATGGCTGGCCCCGTTGTGCACAATGAGACCATAGCAACCAACCTTGGAGGTTTTGTGACCGTGCTAGCAAACCTCACCCGCCGTGCCTTTGCATTAGAAGAGCCCGCAGAATATGTTGTGTACCAAGGGCCCATGAGCGGTGAGAGTCGTCAATTCTAGGCCACTGTGCATGTCTATGGTAGGGGTCTATCGCCAGAACGCCCCTACAGGTTTACCGGAAGGACAACTTCCGTTGAGCCACAAGCCATTCAACTAGCTGCTCGAGAGGCTATAGTTCAACTCAGGCACTTGTCAGCCAGAGTTAGCTGTCGCTCGTTCTACTACTACCCCAGCCGTGACGGGTATGGTAGACCACCCCAGGTTGCCAACAGAGATCACGAGACGGATCCTGCATTGTTGCATCCTCATCTTCATTCTGGCCCTGCTTGGTGGTTTGTACTGCAATCTGTTTTATCTTGCCCTATTGCCCTTGATGTTTCTCCTGCTTATAGACCAGCCTACCAAACCCTTAAGTCCTGGAGATTGGACCGACTGGAATATTTTTGGTCCATGCAATAATGCCCTTCATTTTCTGTCCAGAATTGGTTTTCTCAAAAACTAGCACTAGGGAGTTTTTGTTTTTGTCAAACGAACCTTGCCACCCTCTTTATCATCTAAAGAGACTCTGATCTGGAGTTTTTGGCCACCCAAAGAAATGCCTAGATGCCCATGGCATTCTGTCGAGCACCTTGTGTGCATGGCCAGTTTTGGCATAGTTTTTAGTTTACATTGTGGACTTGATCCCCTGACCCTACAACCATGTCCACTAAGCTCCTAGCTACCTCTAACCTATATCTGTTATTTGCCAGCCTCAACCAAGACCTCTAGGCCACCCTGGCTTTTTGTCGAACATGTAGCGTGCGTGCTCTGGGCGCGCCCAGAGCGCACGTTTTGCACGCGCGCGCAACCGAGCAGCCGCGTCTTGCCCCTGGCCATTGCTCACGCCCAGGGCCACGCCCCGTCCTCACCCACTCGCCAGAACCCTCCAAGCCATCCCTGGCGCCCTACAACGCCGCCGTCAGAGCTCCCTTGGTGGCACGCCCGCGTCCGCAACAGCCTCTGCCATGGACGGCGCCGCCCGAGCCACTCCAGCGCGCCAGCTGCCCTCTGGAACAGCTCGAGCTCATCCGCGAGCCCGTCTGCTAGCGCCCATCGCCGTCACGTCGCCCTGCCAGCAACAGAATGGCGGTTCGCCGCCGATCTTATCCTCGGCTGCCACGGAACCGGCCTAGTTACACTATAAATAGGAGCACCGAGCTCAACCAGACCCTCCGACGACCTCGGGCATCCCTCTAGAGCCCCCACAGCCAGCAATCGAAGGAGGGAGGCCATCTTCCTTGTCTCCGGTCAGTTTGGCCGACGCCACACTCCTGTCTTGTTTGTCGCGAGCAGGGCCTCCCCAGTCCATCCAGTGGCACCGTCCGACTCCCCTCAGTTGTGCAGAGCCGCCCAACCCCTCAGCCCCGACCGGGAGCCACCGTAGCCCAAGCCCCCAATTGTTTCCGAAACCGCCGTCCGCCGAGCTCGTCGCCAGTGACCCCCTCCACCCCCGCCAGCCTATCGACCACTTGGAGGACCGCCCTGGACCAGCGGATCCATCCCCGCCCTTAGAATCCCGCGGGGAGACGCCGTTCGTCGACTGTGATCGTCGGAGCTTCGCCTCCGCTCGGACAGAGGAGGAAGGAGGCGCGGGCGACTGGTCAAACCTGACTAGTGGACCCAACGGCCCCACCTGCCAGTGACCCTAGCGCTGCCGACGTGTTTTAAGTGGAAGCGTAAAACCCAGAGTATGTTTCTTCCCCGAACCGTTTTTATTTTGCTGTTTTATTTAAAAACAGTGTTTTGACTAAACTTTGACTAGCCATAACTTTTTAAATATAACACCGTTTGATTTGATTCTTTTTCTGTTGTTTCTCAAAATTTGTCTAGTGTATTTTCATATTTATTTGAAATTTTTTCAAACAACTTTTTTGTACTGTTTTGGGACTATGTGTTAATTCAAATTTTCTTAAAATAGGATTTTGAAGAAGAAGGCAACTTTCAAAAAGTGCACCCCACTTGCATACTCTTGAAGGCAAGCATTCTGAACCCCGACATAATATTTGTTGTGTGTCGTTCGATGCATATACGACACCGCCGTGACGTGAAGTATTCGGAATTTTATGTGGTGCTATGATCATATTCATGAGTGCATAATAATGATTCCTTGTTGTTGGAATTTGATATGCTTCGGATAGTAATCGCCCTCGTATGCCTTCCGTGCCTATCGGAAGGAATCCGGGAAAGTCTCTGTCTTGGGTAGACACGAGCTTGTCTCTAGTTCTTCCTCGAGATGGTTATGTCCGGTAAGGCATGGTGAGGTATGATGAGTGGAGATTCTCTCTGATTGGTGTGAAATATATTTCTTATGCTTATCATGTAGGAAATGCTTTAACCTCCTGAGTCGACCATAGATCGAGTCTTGTTCCAGTAACCCCCATACTTGTTTCGTACTACCAGTTGTCCCTGCCACAGGTAGGGTACAATTCAGTAAGTTGTCAACCCCTTACTAGCACACACCGTACAGAGAGGCCATGGTGGAAGATACCGGCTGCATCCGATAGACATGCCACCTAGTCCGGGGGCATGGGTGTTTCCGGTTGGAGCCGACGGGCTAGCTCCCCTAGTTTACGCGTGTTATAAATTTTGTGATCCCATGCTAGTCGAGGTTGTAGCCTCCCCACTTAGAGTTTTGCTTAATGGGTGTCGTGGGTGATTCCAGACATCGGTAAGTTAGGCTGGTGTGTGCGGTCAGGTGTGTTTTCAATTAAAAGACCATAGATGGAATTCGTCCCGCTGGACTAAAGGAATCCGTTACTCGTGGGTAAAGAGTACACCCTCTACAGAGATTATATCTATTCAAATAGTCGTGTCCATGGTTAAGAACTACAGTCTGGGATGGGTTAAGTGTCGGTCTCCGGAGGAAAAATTGCTAAACTAGAACATGGATCATGACTTGTGACTCATGATGATTATGATTACTATTATTATGGACTAACCATTTACACTATTTGAATTATTGAGTATCCCTGGGACGGTTCTACCTCATGGATATTCACTGTGATCAAATTATTTATAAGCCCTTTATGTGGTGTCGCTCAGACGCCCGACTGTGGCATGCTTGTTGTTTAAATTATTTATAAGCCCTTTATGTGGTGTCGCACAGACGCCAGACTGTGGCATACTTATTATTTCTTTTATTTATAAGTCCTTTATGTGGTGTCGCACAGACGCCCGACTGTGGCATGCTTGTTATTTCTTTTATTTATCAGGCCTTTATGTGGTGTCGCTCAGACGCCTGACTGAGGCATGCTTTATATTTTTATCCTTTTGAGGTGTCGCTTCAGACACCCGATCGGTTCATTTTATTTCTAGTCCCTTATTGCATATTCATGTTGTATATGAATAACCTGCTTGCGTGCATCATGGATTTTTATTGTGACTGACGTGGTGATCATAGAATATTTCAGAGCATGATTATCATTTGTTATATTATACCTGTGTTCATAATGTTGCGAGTACATTCAAAGTACTCACTGGCTTGTCCCTGGCTATTGTCTTGGCCATATTTCTTGCATGGAGAGGAGCATTGCAATGACAGCCCCGGAACCTACGCAATGGTGATAGCAGACTCACGAAAATAGGAGTTATCCAGGTCAGCTGTTAATGTGGGAAATGGAGTCCCATAGACGCTGATGAACCACAAACCGCTTCCGCCATCAGCCACTAGAAACCTTGTGTTGTACTCATAGGCCAGAATGGTCTTGTACTACATATTATGTATTTTGTTTGGAATTTCCGTATCAAGTTGGTGCCTCATCGGCTAACAGTAATCCTGGGGCTGGTGAGCACAAGGACCATTTTCTGGGAAATATATCCTGTGAAAACCGGTCTTGACACACCTCCACTATCTTTTGCCTTTAATTTTATTAGTTTGATCCATAGTTATCTTTTGCTTTAGATGAATAAAAGTTTAGTTCGATCCCTTCTTTTCGAGAGTTTGCTTAGTGATCTATCTTTGTAATCGTGTGCGTGATATATAATAAAGTTTAGTTTGAGTTTTGCTTTCTTTACTTTCTTGTATCGATAAAAGGAAAGGAAATAAATGAAAAAGATCATATGCTAATCTTATGGTAAGTAATGGCATTACATAACGAAAAATATAAGTAGTAAATTTTATTGTAGATTAACAAACATAGCATTGGTCAATGATGCAACTCATGAAAGAATTAATAAGGGAAGAGAAGATTCACATGCAAATACACTATCCTTGAAATCTTTTGTGATTATGAGCACCCATCAAAATATTATATGCCAAAATTGTTGACGTTTGACAAGGAAGACAAGTAATGATTTATGTTTGTTCATATTCATATAGAAGTTATATTGTCAAAGATCCTTCAACATGTGGTGTTTGCCCCTATCTTTGCTAGCCAAAAATTCCGCACTATGTAGAGATACTACTAGTGCATCCAAAACCATTAAACCCAAATCTTGTTTTGAGAGTCCATCATACCTACCTATGGATTGAGTAAGATCCTTCAAGTAACTTGTCATTGGTGCAAAAAGGCAATAAAAAATTCTTTTAGAAGTGTGAGATCATTTAGTGTAAGGGAAACTTGAGCATTGTATGAACTTGTGATGGCGAAGAATAAAAGCGAATACTGCATAATAAAGGTTGCCATCATAAGGGGTAATATAACGTCACATTCTCTTGCACTAAGGGGTTGAGCATACAAACAAAGAGTGCATGGCAACCTCCGCTTCCCTCTGCGAAGGGCCTATCTTTTACTTTTATGTATTTACATTCATGCAAGAGTCAAAGTTCTTCTCTCTCTTTCTTTTTATTTTCTCCTTTGGCAAGCATCATGTGGTGAGGAAAGATCTAGGCACATATATCCAGTTGAATATGGATAACATGAGTTATTATTGTTGACGTCACCCTTGAGGTGAATACGTTGGGAGGCGAAACTATAAGCCCCTATCTTTTTATGTGTCTGGTTGAAACGTTTTGCTCATGTGTACGCGGTGAGTGTTAGCAATCATAGAAGACTAAATGATGGTTGAGTATGTGAGCTTGCCAAAAGGCTCCGATACGTGACCCTTCCTAAAAAGATGATGAATTTTAGTTGCAAAGTTGACTAAGAACATCGTTTGTTGGTTTCCGATAGAGTTTATAATCTATACTTCGATGTTATGATGAATTGTTTCTTGTTCATGAGAAGTCTAATATAAAATTTCTATGATAAATGTTTTATATTGAAGTTTTTTGCTTTCATAATAAGTTACATGATGTTGCTATGTCCGTATTTTTTTATCGACACCTCTCTCTCTCTCTCTAAGCATGTGAACATGTTTTACGATTTCGGCTTTTGCTTGAGGACAAGCCAGGTCGAAGCTTGGGGGAGTTGATACGTCCATTTTGCATCATGTTTACCTACTGTTATTTATGTTGTTTTGTTGTATAATAATGCTTTTTGGAGTAATTATAATGACTTTTCTCTCATAATATGCAAGGTATACACAAGGGGCGGGGGGAATCTGGCAGCTGGAAATCTGGACCTGAAAAAGCTACGTTAGGCTACCTATTATGCACAACTGCAAATGAGCTGAAACTTCACGAGGATTTTTTATGGAATAAATAAGAATTACTGGAGAAAATAAGTACTGGAGGGGGACACCTTGGTGAGCACAAGACACCAGTGAGTGCCTGGGCCCCCAGGCGCGCCCTGGTGGGTTGTGCTCACCCATGCCCACCTCTAGTGCCCCTCTTTTGGTATATAAGTCATTTTGACCTAAATTTTTTTAGGAAGAGGACTTTCAGAACAAAGCGCCGCCGTCTCGAGGCGGAACCTGGGTAGGAGCACTTTTGCCCTCCGGTGGAGCGATTCCGCCAAGGGAACTTCCATCCCGGAGGGGGAAATCATCGTCATCATCATCACCAACAACTCTCCCATCTTGGGGAGGGCTATCTCCATCAACATCTTCAATAGCACCATCTCCTCTCAAACCCTAGTTCATCTCCTGTGTTCAATCTTTGTACTGGAACTATAGATTGGTGCTTGTGGGTGACTAGTAGTGTTGATTACATCTTGTAGTTGATTACTATATGGTTTATTTGGTGGAACATTATATGTTCAGATCCATTATGCTATTTAATACCCCTCTGGTCTTAAGCATTATTATCATTTGTGAGTAGTTACTTTTGTTCTTGAGGTCACGGGACAAATCATGTTGCAAGTAATCATGTGAACTTGATATGTGTTCGATATTTTGATCATATGTATGTTGTGATTCCCTTAGTGGTGTAATGTGAACGTCGACTACATGACACTTCACCATATTTGGGCCTAAGGGAATGCATTGTGGAGTAGTAATTAGATGATGGGTTTCGAGAGTGACAGAAGCTTAAACCCTAGTTTATGCGCTATTCCGTACGGGACTGATTGGATCCAAAAGTTTAATGCTATTGGTTAGAATTTATTCTTAATACTTTTCTCGTAGTTGCGGATGCTTGCGAGGGGTTAATCATAAGTAGGAGGTTTTTTCAAGTAAGAACAACACCTAAGCACCGGTCCACCCACATAACAAATTCAAAGTAGCGAACACGAATTAAGCCAACATGATGAAAGTGAGTAGATAAAATTCCCGTGTACCCTTAAGAACACTTTTCTTATCATAAGAGACCATTTTGGCATGTCCTTTGCCTCAAAAGGACTGGGCTACCTTGATGCACTTTTGTAACTACTACCGTTACTTGCCCGTTACAAATTATCTTGCTATCAAACTACTCTGCTACTTACAATTTTAGCACTTGCAGACATTACCTTGCTGAAAACCACCTGTCATTTTCTTCTGCTCCTCGTTGGGTTCAACACTCTTACTTATCGAAAAAGATACAATTAACCCCACATACTTGTGGGTCATCAAGGCTTATTTCTGGGGCCGTTGCCGGGGAGTGAAGCGCTTTTGGTAATTGGAAATTGGTAAGGAAACATTATTACTACGTGTTGAAATTTATTGTCACTTGTTACTATGGAAAACAATCCTTTGAGGGGTTTTTAGGGGTATCTTCACCTCAACGGAACCACAATTAGTTACCCGTCAACCTACTTCACCTACTGAAAATATTGGATATGAAATTCCTTCGGGTATGGTAGAACAACTGCTAGCTAATCCTTATGCAGGAGATGGAACTGAACATCCTGATATGCACTTGATATATGTGGATGAAATTTATGGATTGTTTAAGATTGCAGGTTTACCCAGAGATGAAGCTAAGAAGAAGCTTTTCCCTTTATCTTTGATGCAAAAATCGTTGACATGGTATAGGCTATGCAATGATATTGGATCTTGGAACTGGAATCGGTTGAAATTGGAAGTCCATAAAAAAAATTATCCTATGCATCTAGTTCATCGTGATCGGAATTATAAATAAATTTTTGGCCTTGTGAAGGAGAAAGTATCGCTCTATCTTGGGGGAGGCTTAAGTCAATGTTATATTCATGCCCCAATCACGAGCTCTCAAGAGAAATTATTATTCATAATTTTTATGCTCGACTTTCTCATAATGATCAATCCATGGTCGATACTTCTTGTACTGGTTCTTTTATGAAGACGACTATTGAATTCCGGTGGGATATTTTATAAAGAATTAAACTCAACTCTGAAGATTGGGAACTCGACGAAGGTAAAGACTCAGTTATTGAACCTAAGTTTGATTGTGTTAAATCTTTTATGAATACCGATGCTTTTCAAAAGTTTAGCACTAAATATGGACTTGACTCTGAGATAGTAGTTTACTTTTGTGAATCCTTTGCTACTCATGTTGATCTCCCTAAGGAGAAGTGGTTCAAATATCACCCACCTATTAAAGAAGGAATTAAAGAACCGGTAAAAGCTAAAGAAGAAACTATCATTTGCAATGTTGATCCAGTTGTTCCCACTGCCTATATTGAAAAACCCCTTTCCTTGTTAGGATAGAGGAACATGCTAAAGTTTCAACCACGGTCAACAAAAGTTATATTAGAACACCTAAACTAGATTAACAAATCAAAGTTGAACCTAGTGTTGATATGGTTTAAGATCTCTTGGTCGATAATATTGATGGGAATGTTATTTACTTCTGTGATGAAGCTCCTAGAATTTCCAAACCTGATAAAAAAGACAAACATAGACCAGTTGTTTGCATGCCTGTTGTCTTAGTTAAGATAGGAGATCACTATTGTCATGGTTTATGTGATATAGGTGCTAGCATGAGTGCTATTGATTTTTTTCCTTATATGAAGAAATTAAAAATGAAATAACACCCGCTGAAATAGAAGACATAGATGTTACTATTATGCTTGCTAATAGAGATACTATATCACCAATTGGGATTGTTAGAGATGTTGAAGTCTTGTGTGGGAAAATAAAATACCCTACTAATTTTCTTGTTCTTGGTTCCCCACAAGATGACTTTTGTCCCATTATGTTTGGTAGACCTTTCTTGAACACCGTCAATGCTAGAATAGATTGTGAGAATCAAACTGTGGGTGTAAGCTTCAGTGATAAATCTCATGAATTTAATTTTTCCAAGTTTAGTAGAAAACCTCATAAGAAAGATTTGCCTTGTAAGGATGAAATTATTGGTCTTGCTTTTATTGTTGAACCTCCTACTGATATTTTAGAACAATATTTGCTAGACCATGAAAATGATTTGCATATGCGTGAAAGAAATGAAATATATAGAATCTTGTTCGAACAACAACCTCTGCTTAATCACAATCTACCTATTGAAACTCTAAGAGGTCCTCCTCCACCCAAAGGTGATCCCGTGTTTGAATTAAAACAATTGCCAGACACTTTGAAATATGCTTATCTTGATGAGAAAAAGATATATCATGTTATTATTAGCGCTAACCTTTCAGAACATGAAGAAGAAAGATTATTGAAAGTTCTAAGGAAGCACTGAGCTGCTATTGGATACACTCTTGATGATCTTAAGGGCATTAGTCCCACTCTATGTCAACACAAGATTAATACGGAACCTGATGCTAAACCCGTTGTTGATCACCAAAGTCAGTTAAATCCAAAGATGAAAGAAGTGGTTAGAACGGAAATATTGAAACTTCTGGAAGTAGGTATAATCTATCCTATAGCTGACAGTAGATGGGTAAGTCCCGTTCATTGTGTCCCTAAGAAGGGAGGTATAACTATTGTTCCTACTGATAAGAATGAACTTATTCCACAAAGAATTGTCACAGGCTATAGAATGGTAATTGATTGTAGAAAATTAAACAAAGAAACTAGAAAATATCATTACCCTCTGCCTTTTATTGATCAAATGCTGGAAAGATTATCTAAGCACACACATTTTTGCTTCCTTGATGGATATTCTAGTTTTTCACAAATACCTGTTTCTCAACCTGATCAAGAAAATACCACTTTTACTTGCCCTTTCGGAACTTATGCTTATAGATGCATACCTTTTGGTTTATTCAATGCACCTGCTACCTTTCAAAGATGCATGACTGCTATATTCTCTGATTTTTGTGAAAATATTGTTGAGGTTTTCATGGATGACTTTTCTATTTACGGGAAGTCTTTTGATGATTGTTTAAGCAATCTTGATCGAGTTTTGCAGAGATGCGAACAAACAAATCTTGTCTTGAATTGGGAGAAGTGCCACTTTATGGTTAATAAAGGTATTGTTTTGGGCCATAAAATTTCTGAAAGAGGCAGTGAGGTGGACAAAGCCAAGGTTGATGCAACTGAGAAAATGCCATGTCCTAAAGATATCAAAGATATTCGTAGTTTCCTTGGTCATGCTGGTTTCTATAGGAGATTTATCAAATACTTTTCTAAAATTTCTAGGCCTCTTACAAATCTTTTGCAAAAGGATATCCCTTTTGTTTTCGATGATGATTGCTTGGAAGCCTTCGAAACACTAAAGAAAGCCTTAATTTCTGCACCTGTTGTTCAACCACCTGATTGGAACTTGGCTTTTGATATTATGTGTGATGCTAGTGATTATGATGTTGGTGCTGTTCTACGACAAAGAGTCGATAAAAAAATAAATGTTATCCATTGTGCTAGTAAAACTCTAGAGAATGCTCAAGCAAATTATGCTACTACTAAAAAAGAATTCTTAACAGTGGTGTTTGCTTGTGATAAATTTAGATCCTACATTGTTGATTGCAATGTGACCGTTCACACCAATCATGCTGCTATAAAATATCTTATGGAAAATAAAGATGCTAAACCTAGACTCATTAGGTGGGTTCTTCTGCTACAAGAATTTGATTTGCATATCATTGATAGAAAAGGAGCAGAGAACCCCATAGCCGATAACTTGTCTAGGCTTGAAAATATTCTTGATGACCCACAACCTATCAATGATAGCTTTCCTGATGAACAATTAGCTTCAATAAATGTTTCTAATAGTGCACCTTGGTATGTTGACTATGCTAATTATATTGTTGCTAAATACATACCACCGAGCTTTACATACCAACAAAAGAAAAAAATCTTCTACAATTTAAGACATTACTTTTGGGGTGACCCACATCTTTATAAAGAAGGAGTAGATGGTAATATTAGACGTTGTGTACTTGAGCATGAACAGGAACAAATCCTACGGAAATGTCACTCCGAAGCTTATGGAAGACATCACGTGGGAGACCGAACTGCTCATAAGGTATTGCAATCTAGTTTTTATTGGCCTACTCTCTTCATGGATGCCCGTAAGTTCGTCTTATCTTGTGATGAATGTCAAAGAATAGGTAATATCGGTAAGCGTCAAGAAATACCTATGAATTATTCACTTGTTGTTGAACCATTTGATGTTTGGGGATTTGATTTGATGGGACCTTTTCCTTCCTCTAATGGGTATACTTATATTTTGGTCGTTGTTGATTATGTTACTAAGTGGGTAGAAGCTATTCCAACTAGTAGTGCCGATCACAACACCTCTATTAAAATGCTTAAGGAAGTTATTTTCCCAAGGTTTGGAGTCCCTAGATATTTAATGACTGATAGTGGTTCACACTTTATTCATGGTGTTTTCCGTAAAATGCTTGCTAAGTATGATGTTAACCATAGAATTGCATCACCCTATCATCCTCAGTCTAGTGATCAAGTTCAACTTAGCAATAGAGAAATAAAACTAGTCTTGCAAAAGACTATCAATAGGTCCTGGAAGAATTGGTCTAAGAAACTGGATGATGCACTTTGGGCTTATAGAATAGCATATAAAAATCCTATGGGTATGTCTCCTTATAAAATGGTTTATGGAAAAGCTTGTCATTTGCCTCTTGAGTTAGAACACAAAGCATATTGGGAAATTAAAGAACTAAAGTATGATTTCAAACTTGCTGGCGAAAATAGGTTATTTGATATTATCTCATTAGATGAATGGAGAACCCAATCTTATGAAAATGCGAATTTATTTAAAGTTAAAAGATGGCATGATAAAAGAATCCAAAAGCGTGAGTTCAAGGTTGGAGAATATGTTCTTTTGTACAACTCTCGCTTCAGATTCTTTGCAGGAAAACTCCTATCCAAATGGGTTGGACCTACGTTATCGAGAAGGTTTATCGATCTGGAGCTATCAAAATAAATAATCCAAAGGCACTAACCCGAAGGTTGTTAATGGGCAACAAATAAAACACTATATCTCAGGTACACCCAATAATGTTGAAAGCACTATTACCCAAACTATGACACTGGAAGAACACATAAAATAAACCTTCCAGAACACTGCTAAATCGTGAAAAAAAGGAGGTACGTGATACGGTAAGTAAACGGACTCCAAAAAATTCACAAAAATATTTTTTGTCAGATTCGGAATATTCAAAAAATTAGGAAAATAAGAAACTACTAGGAAGGTGTCACATCCCTAGCTTCTGGTACTGCCTGGTGTTTGCATCTTGTTGCATCATGTTTAAATTCTATTTAAGTTGAAATGGGGATGCTCAAACCCTAGCATCAAATGGAATTCAAATAGGTTCAACCCAAAAATATTTTCAATGAACTCAAAATGCCCTTTAAAATGTTCATCATTTCTGGATTAAGGAGGAAGCATCTACCAAAAATGGTTTACAATTTTGAAGGACGTATTTGGGCTTTGAATTAAATCAATAAGTATTTGAGTTGGAGCTATAAAATTTTATAAATAATTATAGAGCTCCAATATTTCTGAAAACTGTAGAGGGTCTCTGGAATAAGTCCATCTTGCACCCACTATTTTCCTTAGAATTTACCAAAATGATTTAGTGGTTAAACTAAATCCAAACAAAGGTAAAAAAATAGAAAAAAATAGAAGAGAGAGAGAGAGAGAGAGAAAGACCCCAGTTCCACTTACCTGGCTGGGCTGGCCCACCTGGCCTGTGCCAGTCGTCGCCCACCTCTGCCTGTAGGCAGAGGAGGGACATCGCACGATGCGTGCACGGGCGCTACGCCACCAGGTTTCCTGCCTGCATCGCCCCGCTCAACCCCGACCTCCTCCGAGCTCTCCGTCTGCCCTAAAGTGACCGCCGTGAGCTTCTGCCCCTTCTTCCCCTCTTCGTTCTAGCTCTCACACACCATAGCCGCCACGCCACTCGCTCCCGTATGCGCTACCACCTACGCTCACCACCGACGTGACCCCGACGACCAAATGGTCCAGCCGTCGTGTCTAACACGCTCGCCGCCTCGCGTAGTTGCTGTAGGTGCTAATCGCGCACCGCCACGTCCACCGCAACCGCATCCCCGCCTGCACCCGAACGCCGGCCGCCACGCTGAGCTCGTTTCCAACGAGCTCCGGCCACCCTAGCCAGTGCTGCTTGCTGCGCTGGATGCGGGCGTGCTGCAGCCCCACATGGGCGCTGTCCGCCGCTCGTTTGGGCGCTGGGGGGAGTGATCCCGAGCCCTCTGTCGCGTCCGGTCATCACCGGTGGCTAAATATCAATGGTTTAGCCCCGTTGACCAGGGATTTGATCCCCCTTGGATCACTGACATGCGGGCCCTGCCCGGCTAACCAAGTTAGTTAGGGTTAATTTTAATTAGGTTAGTTAGTCCAGTCACTGACACGTGAGACCCACCTGTCAGTTTGACCTGGGCTGACACGTTGACTCGCTGACGCCATCTTGACGTAGTGCTGACGCAGTAAATGATTTTCTGGATTAAGAATAATCCAGGAAATTTCAGAAAAAGTTCAAAACTTCAAAAATTCATAGAAATTCAACCATAGCTCCAAATGAAATAAATTATATATGAAAAATGATCAAAAAAATCCAATCTATCAATCTGTACCATTTTCATGCATGCTAGAACAACTTATAGTTGCTATTTAGGAAAAATCATATAAAGGGCATTTAAACCATCACATATGGAGTTTGAATTTGAATCTTTGATTCAAACCAACTCCATTTAACCTTTTGCTAGCTGCATTAGCCCAAATCACAGCATATTAACATGTCATGATCATGCATCATATTGTGCATTGCATTGATTGTGTTCTTCCTTGTTAGCCGGTATTCGTCCCCTCTCAGTAGATGACGCTCCAACGATGAGTTCGATGGCACCGATTCAGAAGTATACTATCTTCAGAAGTGCGAGGCAAGCAAAACCCCCTTGTTCGTTCTGATACAATCCCACTCTCTCTCACTCCTGCTCTCTTTTACTGCATTAGGACAACAACGACATATCTGTTAGTTGCTGCAGTAGTTGAATCCCTTTCCTCTGCATGACCAGTCATTGAGACAGTAAATAGATGAAACCCACTAGCATGAGTAGGAGTTGTTTGAGCCCTGATGTGCCTACTCATTCATGCTTGTTTGTCATGCCTGCTATTTCTTAGAGTTGAGTCAGGTATGATTCATCAGGGATGAATTGGAATGTTTTCAACATGTCCTACTGTTGAGAGATAAGTGTGAATACGATTTGGTAAAGGTAGCGGTGATAGGCCATGTAGGAGTACATGGTGGGTTGTCTCATTGAAGCTGTCCTCAGGAACTGAGTTCTGTGTTTGTGATCCATGACAGTTGTTACCATACATTGGGTTCTGGTAACTCGACCCCTCTCGACTTATTAATCAGCCTGATCTCTGTCCAGGAGTTGCAACTAGTTTCTGGTGTTTGTAGGTAGTGCTAGTAGTCTACCAAGTGGCACCCGATACAGGTGGGCTTGGGACAGACTAGTTGCAGTGGCACGGTGTACCAAGTGGCACCCGGATGGTGGGCTTGGGAACCCTGCTCACATCGTTTGGGACCATGAGCAACACCCCAGCCGGATATCCTTGCGGATGGAACCCGAATAGGCGATAAACCTGGACTAGAGTCTTGCGTGGTTAGTCAGGTCGTGGCCGACACCCTCACTAGGCTTCCGCTTGAAGGTTGCCGAGATACATGACATGTACATGGCGGTAAGTGGCGAGAGCGTGTGTGAAGAAGTACACCCCTGCAGGGTTAATATGATCTATTTGAATATCCGCGTCCGCGGTAAAGGACTTTTGGGTTGCCTATACAGTTCATAGACAAGTGAAAGTGGATACTCTAAAATACGCAAGATAAGCGTGAGTGCTATGGATGGCGTACTCGTAGAGAGACAGGAGCGGATCCATAGTGGTGTATTGATATGGTGAATATGTGGACTCGTGTGCACCAGCTCAAAAGAGTTACTTGCAGTCATAGACTAAGATGGCCACCGAGTCAAAGCTGGCTTGCTGCAGTTAAACCCCACCATCCCTTTGTTGATGATGATGCATATGTAGTTAGTTCTGATGTAAGTCTTGTTGGGTACATTTGTACTCACGTTTTCTTAATTTATATTTTGCAGAGAGACTTCACTCTCGCTAGTAGTTCCGCGTGGACTTCGACGTTTAGCTTGTTACCTCAGTTACGATCTTGTGCCCTCGGCAGGATCTGCTAGATAGTCAGGCTTCTCAGCCTTTTTCATTTATAGTTGTCTGTACTCAGACATGTTAATCTTACACATGTGCTTTGACTTGTATGCTCTGAATGCTGGGTCAAGAGACCCATGTTTGTAATATCTCGCTCCTTGGAGCCTATTGAATAAAATACTTGAGTTGTAGAGTTATGTTGTGATGCCATGTTGTATATGCACATATTGAGCGTATTGTGTGTATGTTATTGAAATGCTTGGTATGTGTGGGATCTGACTATCTAGTTGTTTATCCTTGGTAGCCCCTGAGGGGGTCCTGGATTAGGGGGCACTCGGACAGCCGGACTATATACTTCGGCCGGACTGTTGGACTATGAAGATACAAGATTGAAGACTTCGTCCCGTGTCCGGGTGGGACTCTCCTTTGCGTGGAAAGCAAGCTTGGCAATCTGGATGTGTAGATCTCCTTCTCTGTAACCGACTCTGTGTAACCCTAGCCCCCTCCGGTGTCTATATAAACCGTAGGGTTTAGTCCGTAGGACAAGAACAATAATCATACCATAGGCTAGCTTCTAGGGTTTAGCCTCTTCGATCTCGTGGTAGATCAACTCTTGCAATACTCATATCATCATGACCATTCAAGCAGGAAGTAGGGTATTACCTCCATCGAGAGGGCCCGAACCTGGGTAAACCTTGTGTCCCCAGCCTCCTGTTACCATTAGCCTTAGACACATAGTTTGGGACCCCCTACCCGAGGTCCGCCGGTTTTGACACCGACATTGGTGCTTTCATTGAGAGTTCCACTGTGTCGTCGCGATAAGGCTTGATAGCTCCTTCAATCAGCTACAACGACACAGTCCAGGGCGAGGTTTTCCTCCCCGGACAAATCTTCGTATTCGACGGCTTCCTACTGTGGGCTGACTCACTTGGCCACCTGGAGCAGATCGATAGCTACGCCCCTGGCCATCAGGTCAGGTTTGGATGCTTGAACTACACCGCCGACATCCGCAGAGACTTGATCTTCGACGAATTCGAGCCCATGTCAGGTGTGCCGAACATTCACGACGAGCATGACTTAGATCTGCCATCGGACGGTGTTCGGGAGATCACGCCTATAGCCGCACCGGCCATTAATCCGGAGCAGATTGTGCCATCCGAGAACGGGTGGATGGACCCCGCCATGGAAGCCGCACACTCATCGGCGTTAGAGCTAAACACAGACTTTGCCTCCAATGAGATCTGTGTCATTGGACCCTCGGACTCGTCTCCGGCCATAGGCTCCGAACCACGTGCATCCGCGCCTATCGAATCTGATTGGGCACCGACCATGGAGTTTACCTCCGTAGACATCTTTCGACACTCGCCCTTGGGCGACGTGTTAAATTCATTAAAGTCTCTCTCTCTCTGTTAGGAGACTCTTGGCCAAACTATGTCCGGCTTGAGTGGGAAGCAGACGACCAAGAAATTCGTTCCCCACCCACCACCCACTTAATAGCCACTGTCGATGACTTAACCGACATGCTTGACTTTGATTCCTAAGACATCGACGGTATGGATGACGATGCAGAAGAAGAATAGGAACCACCGCCCATAGGGCGCTGGACAACCACCTCTCATCATATAGTATATACATGGTGGACACACCCAAAGAAAGCAATGGCGATGAGGCAACGGAGGATAATCCCCTTGAGAAGCAATCGAAGCACCGGTGTCATCGGCGCCTCTCTAAGCCCCGCCATAGCAAAAATAGCGATACCAGCACAAGAGACAATAGCACTCCGGATGATGCCGAAGACGAAATCAATTCCGCCCAGCCGGACTTCGAACATGCCGAACGGGAGGATGGGCAAGTTAGCCCTCATGAGCAGGCAATGGACGGAGATTTGGAGGACGACAATTATATGCCTCTCTGCGAAGACGAGGTGAGCCTCGGCGAAGAAGAATTTATCGTGCCTGAGGATCCCGTAGAACAGGAACGCTTCAAGCGCCGGCTTATAACCACTGCAAAAATCTTGAAGAAAAAGCAACAGCAGCTTCATGTTGATCAAGATTTGCTAACTAATAGATGGACCAAGGTCCTGGCAGCCGAGGAATATGGACTCGAGCGCCCAACCAAAAATTACCCGAAGCGTAGGTTGCTACCTCAATCCGAGGAGGAGGCACTAGAGCCTACACTACCAGCGTAGGACGAGGCTGACCGGCCACCTCGTGGCCAACATAAAGCGGCATATCAGCCCGAACACCAGCCCGTACCCCGTCGTCAATCAAACAAAAACACGAAATGCGAGGCTATACGAAGGACCTGCGAGATATATTGGAAAACAAAGCAGGACAGCCTAGATCGATCTATGGATCACGGGAGCGCGTCACAACACAAGACGACGACCATCACGCCGGATATACCAAATACAAATCCGGCCGGGCCGAATACAACAAACCGGACTCATTTGAGCTGCGTCGTGATGTAGCCCGACACAGATTCGCCGCACACCCCCTATGCTTCATTGACGAAGTAATGGGTCATGAATTCCCAGAAGGGTTTAAACCCGTGAATATTGAATCATACGATGGTACAACAGACCCCGCAGTATGGATTGAAAATTTCCTTCTCCACATTCACATGGCCCGCGGTGATGATCTACACGCCATCAAGTACCTCCCACTAAAACTCAAGGGACCGGCTCGGCGTTGGATGAACAACTTACCGGCAAACTCCATTGGCAGTTGGGAGAACCTAGAAGACGCATTCCTTGACAACTTCCAGGGCACTTATGTGAGACCGCCGGATGCTGATGACTTAAGTCACATAACCCAACAGCCCGGAGAGTCAGGCAGGAAATTCTGGACTCGAATCCTAACCAAAAAGAACCAAATTGTCGACTGTCCGGATGCCGAAGCTCTAGCGGCCTTTAAGCAAAATATCCGCGACGACTGGCTGGCCCGACATCTCGGCCAAGAAAAGCCGATGTCCATGGCAGCCCTCACGACACTCATCAACAACACAACAAGCAATCCTGGCACATCAGAGGCCAAAGATAGGAATGGCAAACCTCGACGCAACAAACACAAGCATCGCAAAAATGGTGATATCGTCGAAGACACGACAGTCAATGCCGGATTCCGTGGCTCTAAGTCCGGTAAGCAAAAAAAGGCATTCGAGAAGAACAATTTGGGCCAGTTCGGTCTGGACCGCATACTCGATCGTCCATGCCGAATTAACGGCATCCCCGGAATGGCAGCCAATCATACCAACTGAGAATGCTAGGTCTTCAAACAAGCCATCAGGTCAGGCGCCAAAAACAAAGAGAAAGGGTCTCAAAGCGATGACGATAACTAGGATCCCCGATCACCAACAAAGTAGGGCAAAAGAAATTTTCCCCTCGAGTCAAAATGGTGAACATGATAAACGCCATCCACATTCCCAAACTGGAACGGACGCGTAAGCTTAGGGATGTCAACTTAACGGAGCCAGTCGCCCCACAATATGTACTATGGCCGATCACTTTCGATCGTACGGATTGTTCGGCCAAGGCGAATTAGGGCAATTCAGCCACACTCTTCCTTGACCCAATAATTGATGGATTCCAGCTCACACGAGTCCTTATGGACGGAGGCAGCAGTTTAAACCTGATGTATCAAGACACAACGTGCAGGATGGGTATTGATCATTCGATGATCAAGCCCACTAAAACCACCTTTAAAGGTGTCATACCAGGTGTGGAGGCCCGTTGTACAGGCTCCATCACTCTGGAGGTAGTCTTCGGACCATCGAACAACTACCGTACCGAAGAGTTAATCTTCGACATCATCACCTTTCGCAGTAATTATCATGCACTACTTGGACGAACCACGTTTGCTCGATTCAACACGGTGCCACATTATGCCTACCGAAAACTCAAGATGCCCGGTCTGCGTGGCGTCATAACAGTTAATGGCATGGCCGAACCTCCCCTCTGTGCCCAAGAGTATACCACCGCCTTAGAAGAAGAAGCAACGACTGGCATCTTTCGATCGAACTTCAAGGCGACAACCAAACTTCCGGACACCATCAAGGGAGTCCGAGCTACTCCGCGGCGGGATAGCCTGGCTCATCCGGAGCTTAACTAAAACACTCTGGCAGCAAAATGAGGCAGAGCCTTGAGAGGCCACACACTGCGGCTCCACTGCTACAAGAAACACAAACGTTTCTCTCCTTTTCTTTGCAGGTTCCATTTTGCGTAGGCCAGGACTGGCGACATGAAAACAGCTTGAACGCACAAGGGAATCTTTAGATATTCTGCTCAATGACCATCCGAACATACTCCGGATCCGCGCACAGCCTCCTCCCGCCTGGCCTCAGCAGGTTCTGAAATCATGTTTATTTTTTATCACATTACTTGTACTCACATGTATCGACGTGTTATTTAATTACAACATATAGCTCTATATGACGCTCAACTACTGTTGTTTCTTAATTGACACTCTTTGTCAAATGGCATCCATACATCGCGATATGCCTTAATATGCTAGGGGCTTCATTATACCCACAATATGGCAACAAAGTTCGACCACCTTCACGGTCGTTCGGCAGCCCGAGCTTATAGCATTATATGCATCAGCTCCGAATCATGTCTTGGGTCAATAGTTGGGTTTGCCCGGCTCCCATGTTTTGGTACCTTACGTTCCGCTATATCGGCTAAGGTAGCACTGGGAGAACTACTGCGATTGTGTCCCGGTTCTTCCGGACGAGCACCTCAGTAGAGAAAGCCGAAACTGACGTTCATGATATGGCGAGATCTGGTCAGCTGTTCGAGAGGTTGTAAAATCTTTAAGGATTTCTCCCGCATTATGCTATAACCAATGCAGCGTGCGATGGATCGGTTTTCTTCTGATTAGGCGCTCATAGAGCCCCTCGTGCGGTCTTCCGAACACCAGGGGCTGCGCCTACCTTCCTTTTTTCAAACTCCTATGGCTAAGTGAGAGTGATAAATCCCTATAGTCCGATTTCCTGGTTCGTTGCGCTAAACACCTCCTTCAAGGACCCAAGACTGGGATAAAGAGTGCTCAGGTTTATCCCAAACACCCCCGTACTTCCTACGTGGGGGCAGAAGCTGACGACTGACCAACTCTCAGGATTAATATATATAAAACAGCCGCGCAGGAGGAAACACTTTCAAATAACAAGGAATAAAAAATAGAAATGACCTTGTTTATCATTACAAAGGACAACATGACTGTATTCATGGAAATATAATGTCCTTGGTGCATTGCTCCGCTGCAAGATGGGATCCTTTTAGGACACTATCATAATATAATTCAGGCTTGCAATGCTCCTTCCCCTCCGGCGGTCCCTTGGTCATCAGCTTTTCAGCATCCATCTTTCCCCAGTGCACCTTTGCGCGGGCGAAGGCTATTCGCGCACCCTCAATACAGACCGACCACTTGATGACTTCAAGTCGAGGGAAGGCACTCGCAAGCCGCTTCACGAGCCCGAAGTAGCTGCTTGGAATCGGCTCGGCAGGCCATATCCAGATAATTAAATCCTTCATGGCTAGTTCGGCTCCCTTATGCAGTTTGATCAACTGCTTCAGCTGATTGGCAAATGGCACCGGATACACCGGCCCTAGATACTGCGACCAAAAGAGCTTCTCCGCAGTGCTCCTTTCTTCAGCTTGATAGAATTATGCGACATCAGATATGCTGCGTGGAAGCTCCGTAAACACCCCTGGAGAAATCAGAATTCAAAATTATCAACTTAATTTTCTCCTTTTAAACACCTGCTTTGTATAGAAAAAGCCTTACCAGCTGCAATCTTCCTCGCCTCCTGGATTTCCTTCAGGGCACCTTGGGCTTCCCCCAGGCATTACTTGCGGCTTGGCGAGCTTGGGAGAGTTTGGATTCCTTCCCTGCTAAACTCTACTCCGAAGTCTCACATTTCTTCACGGCCTCTTGAAGCTCTCGCTCAGCTTCAATAACCCTGGCCTCGTGCTTTTTACGAAGAGCCTTCTCTGCAGCTGCCTTCTTTTCGCTTCGGCCACAACCTTCTTAAGAGCCTCAATTTCGGCCGTCGCCCCTAGAGCACATCATAGAAATATTTTCATCATACTGACTAATTCATTTGTGCTAAATGCACACAAGGTTTCTACATACCTTAGTTATCCTCCAACTGCTTCTTTACTTTGTCGAGTTCTTCTTCAGCCCGCTCCAGACTATGCCTTAGTCCGGAGACTTCCGTAGTTTGAGAGGCGGTAGTTGCTACAGACGCCTGCTTTTGAACAAAAGAAAGATGCCATAGGTGAGTCTCCTGCGAACATTTATTTGATCCCCTATTCAGTTCTTTCTTTCACCGAACAGTGTATCAGGGGCTACTACCTATACTATGACACTCTTTGAAACCTCCCAAAACATACCTCAAGGCTCGTTATAAGGCTGATGCAAGCTTCATTCAGTCCACTCTCAGCGGACTGAATCTTCTCAATCACCGCACCCATAAGGGCACGGTGTTCATCAACGATGGAAGCGCTCTTCAGTGCCGCCGATAAAGTATCCGACACCTCTGGTTGGACAAAGGTTGCCGGTGGAACGGGCACACCCCCTCCAGTTGAGGGAGGCAGCCCGCTTGCTTCTGGAGCCATATTTGTCTTTGGAATGGCGTCCGGTTGGGGGCCGAATTCAAGATAGCCCCCGCCGTCGACGTTCGTGGGAGCCTTCACTCCCATATGTCTGACCCCCGAAGTTTGACCTTCTGGCACCGCCTTTACGAGCTTTTACCCCCTCCTTGGCCTGGGTCCTTCTGGGACGAAACCTCGGTGTCATTCACAAATTTTGGGGTAAGGAGCCTTCTGGGGCGTCCCACTCTCCATAGCATCCGAGCCATGCAAATCCTTCAAGGATTGTTCGGTACGGGACCTCGCCGGACTGCAAAAAAGTATGGCACAGATTAAAATGTTATGCCATGATGAGTCTGGATGCATAAACATATTTGGATTCTATATACTTATGAGTTCACCAGGGGCTGGGCCGTGGGATCGCACTCCGGGCTGCTATCGGCAGCCGCGATGGACTCCTCGGGAAGGGGAGTTTTTCCTTTCTTGGGTGACTCGGCCTCCAAAGATGTGGAGGTTGTCCTTTTCTTTCTTCCCCTCACGGGGATGGATCTTCCTCCGCTTCCTCGTCCTCTCCGGAGGAAGATTGGGCATCGGAGTCTTCGGATATTGCGCCCGAAGTACCACGGCAACGAAGGCCGCCCCTGGTCTTTTTGGCCTCCTTCTCGGCCTTTTTCTTTGGCGCCTTGTAAGGCGCCGGGACCAGCATCTTTGTCAGAAGTGGGCCGGCCGGTTCTTCCGGTAGAGGGGCCGGACAATAGATCCACTCCGCCTTCCAAGTCCAGCCCTAGGAGAATAGTGGAAAACACATCAAGCATTTTCCTCATGATATGCAGATGAAACATATGAATTTCCAACATACGATGACTTACCACACTTGCAGGGCGAGACAGTTGGTACCCGCGGTCCTCGGTGGAGTCCAGACATGATTTGCCAGACTTAAAGAGCACCTTCGAAATATCCTTATGCAAGGATCCGAAGAGCTCTCGCAGGGTTTGCTGGTTGGCTGGGTCGAATTCCCATAAATTGCAAGCCCTGTGTTGACAAGGAAGAATCCGGCGAACTAACATCACCTGGACTACATTGACAAGTTTGATATTCTTGTCTTCCATACCCTTGACGCGTGTTTGGAGCACCGACAACTCATCAGGCGAAGACCAGTCTAGGCCCTTCTTGGGCCAGGACGTAAGCCGCAGGGGGGCTCCGGGTCGGAATTCGGGAGCAGCGGCTCATTCCGTGCCGCGCGTCTCGGTGATGTAAAACCACCACTACTGCCACTCTTTAACGGAATCATTGAAGGTACCTGTCGACCATGTGACGTTGAGCATCTTGCTCACCATGGCGCCTCTGCACTCAGCATGTTCACCTCTCACTACCTTGGGCTTCACATTAAAGATCTTCAACCATAAGCCGAAGTGTGGCGGGATGCAGAGGAAGGCCTCGCACACGACGATGAATGTTGAGATGTTGAGGAAGGAATTGGGGGATAGATCGTGAAAATCGATCCCATAATAATACATGATGCTGCAAACGAATGGGTGGAGGGAAAACCCTAGACCACGGACAAAATGAGGGAGGAATACAACCCTTTCATGGGATTCCGGAGTAGGGACAATCTGACCCGATGTGGGAAGACAATGCCTGATTTCCTTGGCCAGATACCCGCCCTTCCGAAGCTTTTTTATATCCTTCTCCCGGATGGTAGAGGCCATCCACTTGCCTCCTGCTCCGGATCCGGACATCTTCGGAAGACCTTTTTTGCGCGGAGAAGACGAACGCTTGGGCGCTGGAGCTCGAGCAGATGGGAATGGATGAGCAAAGAAAGAAGAAGGCGTGGGAGGAAAAAGGGGAGTCCTTATCTCCTTATAAAGGCCGTAGGGATCCTGCGCCTCCCCACTTGCCCAGTAAACTCGCTTATTCCGAAGCTCCGCGTTGATGGCACGGTTGGGTTACCACACCCGTATTGATGAGAATCCCAAGATAAGGGGACACGATCTCTGCTTCGACAAGACATGCTAATAAAACCGCCTCGCGGTATGTGCGGTAGCGGGTTGAAAAATGGTTCGAATAATGACCGAGCCGCGGCGTCACACTATGAAAGAATGTCAGCAGATTAGATTTGTGGAATATTGTACTCTCTACAGTGGTATGTGGATTTTGTTTTGCACAGCCAAACACGATCCTTGTGTTTGAAATTTTCTGTGGAGTATTCGGAGAAGGAACCCGCCTTGCAATGCCAAAGACAATCTGTGCGCCGGACTCATCGTCATTGAAGCCTGGTTCAGGGGCTACTGAGGGAGTCCTGGATTAGGGGGTACTCAGACAGCCAGATTATATACTTCGGTCAGACTGTTGGACTATGAAGATACAAGATTGAAGACTTCGTCCCGTGTCCGGGTGGGACTCTCCTTTGCGTGGAAAGCAAGCTTGGCAATCCAGATGTGTAGATCTCCTTCTCTGTAACCGACTCTGTGTAACCCTAGCCCCCTCCGATGTGTTATAAACCGAAGGGTTTAGTCCATAGGACAAGAACAACAATCATACCATAGGCTAGCTTCTAGGGTTTAGCCTCTTCGATCTCGTGGTAGATCAACTCTTGTAATACTCATATCATCAAGATCAATCAAGCAGGAAGTAGGGTATTACCTCCATCAAGAGGGCCCGAACCTGGGTAAACATTGTGTCCCCAGCCTCCTGTTACCATTAGCCTTAGACGCACAGTTCGGGTCCCCCTACCCGAGATCCACCGGTTTTGACACCGACAACCCCTCTTACCGGGAAATGTCTCCTAGTGCTTCCACTGAGCCCTGGTAGCTTGCTACTGCTCCGGAACACTTAGGATGGCCGGCATGTGTCCTTCTTCATTCCTGTGTCTGTCCCTTCGGGGAAATGTCACACGGTGTCTATCGGAGTCCTGCTAGCCCAGCTGCTACATCCCGGATTCACTTGCTAATGACCGACACAATCGTTGTTGGGTCGCGTATGCCTGTCCCTGTAAGTTAGTGCCACTTTGGGTTCACGACTAGCCATGTCAGCCTGGGTTCTTTGTCATATGGATGTTAGCGACGCTATCATATACGTGAGCCAAAAGGCGCAAACTGTCCCGGGCCTGGTAAGGCGACACCCATGGGAATACCGTGCGTGAAGCTGCAAAGTGATATGAGGTGTTACATGCTAGATCAGTGTGGCACAGGATCGGGCTCCTGACAGAAGGTGACCCTGATGGGCACACGACACCAGGGAGCACCTCGCTTGCCAGGCGCGCCCAGGTGGGTTGTGCACACCTCGGGTACCTTCCGGACTCCGTTTTTCTTCTGTTTTGCTAGTTTCCCAAGATAAAAAATCTTTATGTACCCCCCAAACATGTTGACCTACGTATCGCGAAGAAATCTCCTATTTTCTTTTCTGGCTGTTTTCTGTTAGATCTAATCCACCATGGCCGCTTCAAGCTCCTCCAAGGACAAGTTCTTTGAGAACCTCATCAACCCATATCCATGAGAGGTGATGTAGCACCCTCAAGCTGTCCAGATGCGCGATGGGGTGCTGCACATCCGCGATGTGCAAGGCCCCAAGGGAACTAGATCCGTGGAGGCCAGGCTTGAAGCTATGGAGCAGGAAGTCTTCCGGTGCAAGGGGATGGTGGGAGGTGGACTCAATGCCAATCACCTCATGACCATGGACTATACCCGTGATCTCAAGGTGGATGGCAAGTCAATGAAGGACATCATCTTCTCCTTCAACGAGCAAATCAAGTTCCTTCAGAGCCAGATCTACGACCTCCAAAACCAAGTCTTTGAATATGAGGCAAGGTTTAAAGGTATGAGTTTGGCTGCCAGTGGCAGGACCCGAAAGACTCACTCTTCCCTTATGATGGTGAGTCTGTGCCGTGGAAACCCGCGGACAGGATCACTTTTACTTCATCACCACCACCTTCTTCTTCATCACCAAATTGAGTATCGGGTATGGGCACTCCCCTTGGCTTTAGTCAAGCTTGGGGGAGGTGCCCCGGTATCGTATCACCTCCACTATCTTTTGCCTTTACTTTTCTTAGTTTGATCCACAGTTATCTTTTGCTTTAGATGAATAAAAGTTTAGTTTGATCCTTTCTTTTCGAGTGTTTGCTTAGTGATCTATCTTTGTAATCGTGTGCACGATATATAATAAAGTTTATTTTGAGTTTTGCTTTCTATCTTGTTTCAATAAAAGGAAAGGAAATAAATGAAAAAGATAATATGCTAATCTTATGGTAAGTAATGACATTACATAAGGAAAACTATAAGTAGTAAATTTAATTATAGATTAACAAACATAGCATTGGTCAATGATGCAACTCATGAAAGAATTAACCAGGGAAGAGAAGATTCACATGCAAATACACTATCCTTGAAATCTTTTCTGATTATGAGCACCCATCAAAATATTATATGCCAAAATTATTGACGTTTGACAAGGAAGACAATGTAATGATTTATGTTTGTTCATATTCACATAGACATTATATTTTCATAGATCCTTCAACATGTGGAGTTTGCCCTTATCTTTGCTAGCCAAAAATTCCACACTAAGTAGAGATACTACTTGTGCATCCAAAACCCTTAGACCCAAATCTTGTTTTGAGAGTCCACCATACCTACCTATGGATTGAGTAAGATCCTTCAAGTAAGTTGTCATCGGTGCAAAAAGGCAATACAAATTGCTTCTAAAAGTGTGAGATCACTTAGTGTAAGGGAAAATTGAGCGTTGTATGAAATTGTGATGGCGAAGAATAAAAGCGACAAACTGCATAATGAAGATTGTCATCACAAGGGGCAATATAACGTGTCATTCTCTTGCACTAAGGGGTTGAGCATACAAACAAAAAGCGCATGGCAACCTCTGCTTCCCTCTGCGAAGGGCCTATCTTTTACTTTTATATATTTAATTTCATGCAAGAGTCAAAGTTCTTATCTCTATTCCTTTTTATTTTCTTCTTTGGCAAGCATCATGTGGTGAGGAAAGATATAGGCACATATATCCAATTGAATATGGATAACATTAGTTATTACTGTTGACATCACCCTTGAGGTGAATACGCTGGGAGGCGAAACTATAAGCCCCTATCTTTCTATGTGTCCGGTTGAATCGTTTTGCTCATGTATACACGGTGAGTGTTAGTAATCATAGAAGACTAAATGATGGTTGAGTATGTGAACTTGCCAAAAGGCCCCGATACGTGACCCTTCCTGAAAATATGATGAATTGTAGTTGCAAAGTTGACTAAGAACATAGTTTGTCAGTTTCCAATTGAGTTTATAGTTTATACTTCGATGTTGTGATGAATTGTTACTTGTTCATGAGAAGTCTACGATAAAAGTTTTATGTTAAAGTTTGTTGCTGTTATAACAAGTTACATGATGCTGCTATGTCCGTATTTTTGTTTTTATCGACACCTCTCTCTCTAAGCATGTGGACATATTTTTTGATTTCGGTTTTTGCTTGAGGACAAGCGAGGTCTAAGCTTGGGGGAGTTGATATGTCCATTTTGCATCATGTTTACCTACAGTTATTTATGTTGTTTTGTTGTGTAACAATCCTTTTTGGAGTAATACTAATGCCTTTTCTCTCAGAATATGCAAGGTATACACAAGGGGGGGGGGCAATTCTGGTAGCTAGAAATCTGGACATGAAAAAGCTACGTCAGGCTACCTATTCTGCACAACTCCAAATGAGCTGAAACTTTACGAAGATTTTTTATGGAATAAATAAGAAATACTTGATCAAATAAGTGCTGGAGGGGGCCACCTAGTGAGCAAAAGACACGAGGGTGCGCTTGGGCCCCCAAGCGCGCCCTGGTGGGTTGTGCTCACCCAGGCCCACGTCCGGTGCCCCTCTTCTGGTATGTAAGTCATTTTGACCTAAAAATTAGGAAGAGGAATTCGGGACAAATCACCGCCGTCTCAAGGCGGAACCTGGGCAGAAGCACTTTTGCCCTCCGGCAGAGTGATTCCGCCGGGGGAACTTCCCTCCAGGAGGGGGAAATGATCATCATCATCATCACTAACAACTCTCCCATCTTGGGGAGGGCTATCTCCATTAACATCTTCAACAACATCATCTCCTCTCAAACCCTAGTTTATCTCTTGTGTTCAATCTTTGTACCGTAACTATAGATTGGAGCTTGTGGGTGACTAGTAGTGTTGATTACATCTTGTAGTTGATTACTATATGGTTTATTTGGTGGAAGATTATATGTTCAGATCCATTATGCTATTTAATACCCCTTTGATCTTGAACATGATTATCATTTGTGAGTAGTTACTTTTTTTCTTGAGGTCACGGGAGAAATCATGTTGCAAGTAATCATGTGAACTTGATATGTGTTCGATATTTTGATGATATGTATGTTGTGGTTCCCTTTGTGGTGTCATGTGAACGTCGACTACATGACACTTCACCATATTTGGGCCTAAGGGAATGCATTGTGGAGTAGTAATTAGATGATGGGGTGCGAGAGTGAAAGAATCTTAAACCCTAGTTTATGCTCTATTTCCTAAGGGACCAATTGGATCCAAAAGTTTAATGCTATGGTTAGAATTTATTCTTAATACTTTTCACGTAGTTGCCGATGCTTGCGAGGGGGTTAATCATAAGTAGGAGGTTTGTTCAAGTAAGAACAACACTTAAGCGCCGGTCCACCCACATACCTAATTATCAAAGTAGCGAACACGAATTAAGCCAACATGATGAAAGTGACTAGATGAAATTCCCATGTACCCTCAAGAACACTTTGCTTATCATAAGATACCGTTTTGGCCTGTCTTTTGCATCAAAAGGATTGGGCTACCTTGCTGAACTTTTTTTACTACTAACGTTACTTTCCCCTTACAAATTATCTTACTATCAAACTACTCTGCTACTTACAATTCTAGCACTTGCAGACATTACCTTTCTGAAAACCACTTGTCATTTCCTTCTGCTCCTTGTTGGGTTCGACACTATTACTTATCGAAAAGGCTACAATTGACCCCATATACTTGGGGGTCATCAACCTTCAGCAACGCTCACCCCGAACGCCCTCTGCCACTCCAGACGACCCCTCTCGAAGCGGCCGGACTGCTCGTAGATCTCCTGATTCCTCGCCTCTGCGTCGGCGTGTGCTGCGGCCATGACTGCGGTAAGGCTCTTTGCATGCTCGACGAGGCGCTCCTCCTCCTCCTCCCGCGGGAACTCGATGTAGCACGCAAGGTCGCTGACGCACATGCGGGCCTCCACCTCTGCCTCCCTCCTTCGGGCGGCGCTGGCGGAGCGGGTGATGATCCCGACGGTCGATGGTGGGCTGGCGGCCATGGCGGCCGATGATGGGGTGGCGGCCATGACCACCACCTCCGGTATTCGGGCCACCCCATCATCGGCCGCCATGGCCGCCAGCCCACCACCACCTCCGGCATTCGGGCCGCGGTGGCGGAGCGGGTGATGTCCATGATGGTCGACAGTGGGGTGGCAGCCACGACGGCCACCTCCCGCCTTCGGGCCGCGATGGCCCTGGCTTTCGACGGTGGTGTGGCGGCAACGACAGCCGGCAATAGCTGCCAACGAGCAGCGGCAGCCAAGCGTGTGGTGGGTGTTCCGCGCACACCCAACAGGGATGCCACGGGCACTACACTACGCCAAGGACTGCACCTCCACTGCAGTGTAGCCTCCCAGCTGGGGACTCTAATGACGGCGGAGTGGGTGAGTCACGACGACAGACCGATGCCATTGCTGTTTGTGGGAGAATTAGACGGTATAAGCTACAGGGGGGAGGGGGAAATGCGATGCAGGGCTCGCCGACCATGAGGGTTTATATAGTAGGTTGGCAAGCATTGGGATTTGAGGGGATTTCACAGAGTCGGGCGGGAAGCTTGCGCAGGAACCTGCGCGGTTACGCGGGAACGGGCTCACCACCGTTTGGCCAAAAGAACGCACCCACGCGCTGCTCAAGCTTGCGCTCGAACCGTCTGTGGCAGCGGGGTGACAAGACGTGCGAGAGGAGGACGAAAGGACACGTACACATACGGTTAATAAAAAAACGTTTGCGATTTAATTACCTACTATACCCCCGTCCTAGTTTATAAGTACGATTTAATTAATAAAATACGAATGCATGTCACCAAAGATTATATTGTTGGATTCGTATTTGAACTTAGTTTCCAGTTATATAGTTTTTGTAACATGCATTAACATTTTGTTGCTTAAATTTCTGGCTATATACCAGCAAGCGTTTGCCCACAACACACACGGCTTATTCCATCACAAACAACTTGGATGGATCAACTATATGCCACGTATCGCACACGCAACTCTAATCTGATTCGTGCTTGATGTCTCCGACATCGCTCGCACAGTTCTTCTTATTTGCCACGTATCATTGTGACGGCCTCTGCTCGCATCCCTCGGCAAGCTCTGCTCGCCGTTAGGCACCGCGGCGCGCTCTGCTCGCGTCCGTCGCAGCGCTCGGCTTGTGCACAGCTTTTCCTTGTGTGTTCAACTGCTATATGCATATATATATGGTTGCTCACCATTGAGACGACCGCGGAGCGCTCTGCACGCGTCCCTCCGCGCGCGCTCTGCCAGTGGTTGGGCCTGCGCACGATCATGTCGGGGCTTCATATGCATGCGGTTGCACCGCACGCGTTGCCATGCGATGCAGTTACGTGCGACATGATGGACTTATGCACTACTAATTAGAACTGCCATCAGGGCGTGCCGATATTCCAGGCCGCCCGGCTTCCCCTTTAATTCCCGTGGCCATTATAACCTTAGTCTCTTCAACCTTTTGATCGCGCCCCACAACACAACAAGCACACCCACGATGACACATATAGAGGGGATGTCATGTGTGTGTGTGTAAGTGGGAACACATATATATTGTTGTTTTGTATGCAATCCCATTGCACAACACGCACATCTTATTAGCAGCAATCGTCTATGTTATTATCGGTCTTCGCACACATTTCTAATTACAGACATGTTTGTCGCGTACCACACACATCTTGTTATATTGAACTATTTCTGTTCTCTTGTCTCAATGCAAACTGTTCATCCGAGTGAACCGCATGCCATATATCGCACACACCTTGATTTGGATGACCATTCCTTTTGTGTTGCCTAATCACAAACAATTCATCTGAGTGAATGATATGTTGTATATCGCACACACCTTCATGGGGCTGCCCGTTTCTTTTGTTCCTCCTCATCGCAGACAGTTAATTGAACTGAATCGTATGCCCTGCATCGCACACGCAACTAAAATTGGAACCTTGTTTGATGCATCCGTCATCGCAAACATTTTGCACCTTTTTTGATGGGTTTTTTACACCACCGTTTGCGATTATTGGATCGCAGTTTCGTCGAAGGGCCTCTGATTGTAGTGTCGTGTTAGCAGCATCCTGCATTAGTGGTTGGCAAGCATCATGTGGTGGGAAAGGATCTAGGCACATCTGGCCAGTCAATTATATTTGATCATGAACTATTATTGTTGACAATTATCTCTATGATAAACGAGTTGGGAGGCGAAACATTAAGCCCCTATCTTTCTCTGTGTTCGATGGATGCCATTTGTTCTAAAAATATGCTGTGAGTACTAGAAATCATAGAATACTTTATGATGATTTAGTGGAGCTCTTACTTAGACATTGTTGAGAACAATTTGAATTGCAATTGTTTGGTGACTTAGAACATAGGTTGATAAGTTTCAAGAGAAGGCATTGTTGGAGCCATAACATGTGAATCAATTACTACTTTATCATGCTGAGTTTTATGAGAAAGAGTTGATATTATAATGCTAGGAAAAGTGATTGAAATTATCATTGATCAAACTTATGCACTATGCTAGCATTCACACTTCATAAATTATTTCTTTTATCATTTACCTACTCAAGGACAAGCAGGAATTAAGCTTGGGGATGCCGATACATCTCGAACATATCTATAATTTATGAAGTATTCATGCCATGTTTACAACAATTTTATATGGTTTGGGTGCAATCTTATATGATTTAAATGAAACTAACCTGGACTGACGCCATTTTCAGCAGAACTACCGTGGTGTTGTTTGATGACCCACAAGTACAGGGGATCTATCATAGTCCTTTCGATAAGTAAGAGTGTCGAACACAACAAAGAGCAGAAGGAAATGACAACCGGTTTTCAGTAAGGTATTCTCTACAAGCACTGAAATTATCGGTAACAGGTAGTTTTGTGATAAGATAGTTCATAATAGGTAACAAGTAAGAAAAGTAACAAGGTGCAACAAGGTGGCCCAATCCTTTTTGTAGCAAAGGACAAGCCTGGACAAACTCTTATATAAAGCAAAGTGCTCCCGAGGACACATGGGAATTACCATCAAGCTAGTTTCCATCATGCTCATATGATTCGCGTTCGATACTTTGATAATTTGATATGTGGGTGGAACGGTGCTTGGGTATGGCCCTTCCTTGGACAACATCCCACTTATGATTAACCTTGTAAAATAAGAGAGAAAAGGCATTCCAGCATGAAACATATGGATCCAAATCAGCCCCTTAGGAAGCAACGCATAAACTAGGGTTTAAGCTTCTGTCACTCTAGCAACCCATCATCTACTTATTACTTCCCAATGCCTTCCCCTAGGCCAAATAATGGTGATGTGTCATGTAGTCGACGTTCACATAACACCACTAGAGGAAAGACAACATACATCTCATCAAAATATCGAACGAATACCAAATTCATATGACTACTTGCAACAAGACTTCTCCCATGTCCTCAGGAACAAATGTAACTACTCAAAAATCATATTCATGTTTATAATCATAGGGGTATTAATGTGCATAAAGGATCTGAACATACGATCTTCCACCGAATAAACCAACTAGCATCAATTACAAGGAGTAATCAACACTACTAGCAACCCACACATACCAATCTGAGGTTTTGAGACAAAGATCGAATACAAGAGATGAACAAGGGTTTGAGAGGAGATGGTGCTGGTGAAGATGTTGATGGAGATTGACCCCCACTCGATGAGAGGATCAATGGTGATGACGATGGTGACTATTTCCCTCCCAGATGGATGTTTCCCCGGCAGAACAACTCCGCCGGAGCCCTAGATTGGTTCCGCCAAGGTTCCGCCTCGAGACGGAGGCGCTTCATCTCGAAAGCTTCCATATGATTTTTTCAGGGGCAAATACACCATATACCAGAAGATGGGCATCGGAGGGCTTCTAGGTGGCCCACGAGGCAGGGGGTGCACCCAGGGGGTAGGGCGCGCCCTCCACCCTCGTGGACAGTGGGTGGCCCCCCTCTGGTGCTTTCTTCACCCAATATTTTTAATATATTCCAAAACTGACTTTCGTGGAGTTTTAGGACTTTTGGAGTTGTGCAGAATAAGTTTACATGAAAAGGGAGAATGTCGGCTCCTTTTCCATCCTAGAATTCCAGCAGCCAGCATTCTCCCTTTTCATGTAAACCTTGTAAAATAAGAGAGAAAAGGCATAAGTATTGTGACATAATGTGTAGTAACAGCCCATAATGCAATAAATATCAATGTATAAGCATGATTCAAAATGGATGTATCATTGTTTTTTGTGCATAAATCAAAGTTCTCCAAATAGAGCTAAACTTTTTAACGATTTCTTTTGGAAGAAAAGATGCACTAGAAGCTTCGTGGGAGGGCTAGAAGATCCATGAGGTGGCACTACCCACTTGGGCATGCCACCCCCCTCTGGCGTGTACTGGTGGGTAGTGGGCCCCTCGAAGCCCATCTTAGCGTGAGACCGATGCCAAAGAATCCTATAAATACAGAAGCCCGCAAAAATAACCCTAGATGAGAAGTTCCACCGTCGAGGGCACCACAAGGGTGGAGGGCGCGACCCTTGCCTTGTGGACTGCCTGTGGGGTCCCTTGACGTGAAACTGATGCCAACCCCTCCTATAAATCCCCAAACTTCCAGAACAAAACCTAGATTGGGAGTTCCGCCGCCACAAGCCTCTGTAGCCATGAAAAACCAATCTGGACCCTGTTCCGCCACCCTGTCGGAGGGGGAAACCATCACCGGAGTCCATCTTCATCATCCAGACGTCCAGCATGATGAGGAGGGAGCAGTCCACCCTCGAGTCTGAGGGTTTGTACTAGTAGCTATGTGTTTGATCTCTTTCTCTCGTGTCCTTGATTTGTCAAGGTCTTGATGTATCGCGAGCTTTGTTAATATAGTTGCATCATATGGTGTTTCCCTCTTTATCTTGTTGTGATGAATTGAGTTTTTACCTTTGAGCTTTCACTTTTATTGGATTGAATACTTTTATGGATTTGAGAACACTTGATGTATGCTGTGCATATGAATACCTATGGTGACAATGGAATATTAAATTGATTCACTTGATGTATGTTTTGGCACTCAACTCGCAGAATCCCGAGGTGACATTGGGGTAATCTATGCATAGGGGCTGGTGCACATTTTCGTCCTTGTTTCTCTCGGAGAAATCTTGGGGCACTCGTTGAGGTTCTTTGTGTTGGATTGAATATTATGAATCTGAAGTTGTTTGATGCATATCGTATATTCAACTCGCGAATACTTGTGGTGACATTGGATTATCTATGTGACATTAGAGTTGGTTGATGTGTATCATATGGTGTTCTTTTAGTACGAACTCTTGGGCTGTTTGTGACACTTATAGGAATAGCTCGATAGATCTATCGAAAAGGATAACTTTGAGGTGGTTCCATACCCTACAAACAATTTCTTCTTATGTTCTCCGCTAGATAAGAACTTTGGAGTGATTCTTTATTGCAAATTGAGGGATTTCTATATGATCTAATTATGTTAGCATTGTTGAGAGATTGCACTAGTGAAAGTATGATCCATAGGCTTTATTTTCAAGCATTGCAATGCCGTTTGTGCTCACTTTTGTTACTTGCTACCATGCTGTTTTTTATTGTTCCTATTACAAAAATCAATATCTACTATAATTACTACACTTGTATCACCATCTCTTTGCCAGAATAGTGCACCTATACAATTTACCATTGTATTTGGTGTGTTGGGGATACAAGAGGTTCTTTGTTATTTGGTTGCAGGGTTGTTTGAGATAGACCATCTTCGTCCTACACCTCACACAGATTGATAAACCTTAGGTCATCCACTTGAGGGAAAATTGCTACTATCCTACAAAACTCTGCGCTTGGAGGCCCAACACGAGTCTACAAGAGTAAAGTTGCATAGTAGACATCAGGCACCGAGGGGGCAACCGATGGTGTAGCTGCTGGAGCAGAGACTGTGGCTCTGGAAGGTAATGGCACTGCAACTAATCTGGGCATAGTCCTGAATTGAGTAGTTGTACAAATACCATCACTAGGGGTGTCCTCATCATCACTAGAAGCTCGTGCCTTGGCTTCATCCACTTCCTTCTTGAGGTTCTCAAATGTGGACTGAACTTCTGTCACCTTGATATCCATATCATGAAATTTAGTCTCTATAATCCTCTCAAGACTCTTATGGTACTATGGGAAGTTGGCCAGACTCCGGTTGATCCTCCGAGTAGCTTGAATGAGATATTGCATTTGATCGGTCTTGGTCTTGAGCAAAGGAGTTGAGGAAGCACTAGGTGCTGAAGCCCTTGCAGCCTCTGCACTTGCATGAGCTGGGGCTGAAGTAGGATGGGATGGATCCATCATCACGGTGTTGTCCTCAAGCTTTGGCCGAAGTGGAAAACGATCATGATCCAACAGAAAGTTCTTGTTTGCACCCTTGGAGTTGATAAGAACCTGAATATGAGGGGAAAAATCACAAGATCTTTTCTGACCAGCAAATGTCCTCTTGATAGTTTCCATAATGAGATCCATGACCTTGAACTTCTCATGTTGATCAATATGATGCAACATATTTATGGAGTGACCTCGAATCATCCTCTCATCACCTGACTTGGGCATCAAAGTACGCCTCATGATAATGTTGGAGGTGGCATGTCCCGCCAACAAGAAATAGACGGAGCCAAGTTAGTGAGATTCCTTGTACTTCTTAGGTACCTCTGTGTACATGATAGCCATGGAATTGTCGTCCATCTTTGGCTTAGCATACACATCGATGTCATTTTCATCAGCTTAGGGCACACAAAGCAATGTGGCCCAGTCAAGCATGCCATACTAGTACCTCACTCCTTCAGTCATCCACACAATTCTTCCATTGGGATAAAAGTGAGTTGTAGAGTAAAATTGCATGATGGTCTCATCATTCCATGCATTCAACCTCTTCCCTATGATTGCATCAACACTAACAGTCCTAAAATCCTCATGAATGTGGGGAAGTTGTCCTCATGCAGATCAATATGCTCCTAGTTCACCCACTTCATGTCACTGACTATGGGCTTCTTATCAATAATCTCTCTTAGAAATCTTGTTGTTCTTTGGTGTGGAAACGATAATCCACAACAGTCCTCCTTCTGATGGAGTAGGGGTCTGCCTCTCTCCATTTCCTCAGTCCTTTGTATTTCCTCTCCTTCGTGTTTTCAACAACTAGATGAGCATCATTATGCTCAGGCAATCTAGGTCTCAGCTTCATGAGCTTTGGGGCATCCTCTTCTTCCTTTTCTCTTTTAGGCACTCGGGCCTTATTATTCTTAGCAGCAGAGATATTTCGTATTATCTTCCCTCTGGGCTTGGAAGCAGGAGCCTTAGGCTTGGACTTGGAGGGGGCTGCACTCGTCATGCCATCAGCCATAAGCTTGGACTGCTTAGCTGGAGGTGGATTAGCAGCTGGCTCTTCCTCTTCCTCTTCTTCATGCATGTCATCTCTCCTCATGGAGGTAGGTATGAAGGTCATCTGAACTCATTCCTTCCTCACCCTCTTTTTTCCTATTGCTTTGGCCATTGATTCGCTAGCTGCTGGCCTAGTGCTTGCAGCAGTACCATACTCTTTTGCAGGCACAACTTTCTTAGGCTTCTTGGAGGTGACTTCTTCTGCAACAAAGTCCTCATCCTCATCATCAGAAGTTTTCTGCTTTTTGGACCTGGTGGCTGCCTTTGGCAATTCTAGAGAGCTCCTCTCTCCCTCATAGAAACTTCCCTAAGGACTAGAGCCTTTACTTAGATCAATATCCTACTCCCCTGGCCTGTTTTGGCTGTCACTGGCATCTGACATACTGCCACCTATGAATTAGATGGGGTAGAGTGGAATGGATGAGCATCACAAAAACACAACATTTTGACAAAAAATTTGAGTAAAAACTTTAGTTTTAGGTTTTCACAGAAATGATTTCAAAATTTCGGTGTGAATAATTTTGGTAGCACTGAAGCTATTATAGAGACTTCACCACACAGACTCGGTCGGACCGAGGTGTGCTTTAGTCCCTCTGACAAGCTAGGGTTCTACAAAAACCTTAGACTCAGATTCACCAACCTGTACCACTCGGTGACACCGAGACGTATAGTATGCAATGGCCAGAGGCCAAATCGGTGACTCCGATTCTCTCCATTCGGTCTTTCTGAGATAATTACTGTGCAAACCTAACCCTATTTTTTCTCAAATCTATTTTTACGAAATTTGGTGGAATAGAAATCTTAATCCGTGGGAATGTTGCCGGCGCAAGTACTCTAGTGCATAGAATCAGAACTTTGAAGCACTAGGCGATTGAATCTCACCCTAACCCGATGGAGATCCTACGGTGGCAACAATGGCGAAGAATATCATTGACGGCAAGGGAATCTGGCGGTAGGGTGCGCTGGAGACGAGAAGACAATCCGGGGACCACGGGCGACGACAGCGATGGGGTGTGGGAGACATAACAATTGAGAAATTTCAACGTATGGTCTACGCGATATATATACCCGTGAGCTGCTGGTGAGACCGAGTGGAAAAAAATAGTGTCGCCGAGATGAGTAACTGCTATGAGCACAACAAATCCGTGACGCCGAGAATTTCCGATCAGTATCTCCGAGATAGAAAATCAGATCAGTCCAAGTGGTTCGGGTGATACACTATAGGAATCAGGATCTTTGCCGTCTACCATGGCTGACGGAAAAGGCATGTCTAGCAGACGGTGAAGGCCTTTGCCGTCAACCAGCAGATGGAAAAACGTCCGGCTGAACTAGCTATGACAAAGGGCTCTTTGCCGTCTGCTGGCGAATGGCAAAGAAGCAAAGGTCTTTGCCGGCCGCTAGCAGACGACAGAGGGCCTGGACGGCACACGTGTCAGCTTAGGTCCATTAAGGGGTTAACAGCATGCTTTGCCGTTGGCTGGCGGATGGCAAAGACCTTTGCATCTTTGTCGTCTGCCAGCGGATGGCAAAGACAATTGCACATTTGCCGTCTGCCAGCACACAGAAAAGATGCAAAGGTCTTTGCCGTTTGCCAGCAGATGGCAAAGCAACCATATAGGCCAATGATGCCCCACAAGTGTAGGGGATCTATCGTAGTCCTTTTGATAAGTAAGAGTGTCAAACCCAACGAGGAGCAGAAGGAAATGACAAGCAGTTTTCAGTAAGATATTCTCTGCAAGCACTGAAAGTTTCGGTAATAGATAGTTTTGTGATAAGGTAATTCGTAACAAGTAACAAGTAACAAAGGTAAATAAGGTGCAGCAAGGTGGCACTATCCTTTTTGTAGCAAAGGACAATCCTGGACAAATTCTAATATGAAGAAAAACGCCCCCGAGGACACATGGGAATTATCGTCAAGCTAGTTTTCATCACGCTCTGTCGGTGTACAAAAGTAGGGGCGCTCTTTTGCACCCCTTTACTTGTGCACGGGTAGTCAGAGCCGCGCCCATGACCACACTTAGCAGGGCAGGAGATGGAACCCAAAGGCGCAAGACGACCAAGGCAATGCCAAGACCAGGGAGACAAGAAGCAAGAGGGCGAGGTAGATTCCCCCGGCAAGACCATTCCCGGGGCAACTTGCCCAGCGCCAGCGGAGCGCGCCACCCTTGAGCCCAAGGGTTCCAATACCATCAACAACATTGGAACCAAGGCTCGGGAGGCACCTCCATGATGGTGTGCAGATCTTTGTGAAGACTAGAAGACGATGATCCTCAGGGAGATCCTTGCCGAGGAAATCCACAAGACCTCCGGCAAGATCTTTGCCGGTGACGACCGCGATGCCACGGCAAGACCCTTGCTGGAACCCCGGCAAGACCCTTGTCGAGGATATCAGCGGTGCTGTAGCCAGGCCCACATTTGCCAAGACTCCACCGCCGTTCCCATGGAGCTGCCAGCCCAGCCAGCTAGGCGAGCACCTGCGTGGCGACGTGCGGCCTCAAGACCAACTCAGCAAGCACCTGCGTGGTGGCATGCAGATCTTCGTGAAGACCCTGCCACCGCACCATCTCAACAGCCTGTCAGCCTACATGGCACTACACACTGTGCTGGCCTAGACGTGTGTCGAAGTGAGGCGAGGCGGCGACAGCAAGAAGGGCACGTCGGCAGCACATTAAATGCATTTGTCCGACGGTGCCAGAGGATAGACTCAGCCACCGTATGCACTTTCCACCTCCTATGTGCCACTATGGCGTCCCCTTTTTTCTATAAAAGGAGGCCCGAGGCATACTGAAGAGGGATTCGGCTCTTTTGAACAAGTCGCATATCGTGGCTAGCTCAAGAACACTCAAATACACACCAAAGCAGGACTAGGGTATTACGCATTCTCGCGGCCCAAACCTGGGTAAACGATCTGTGTACTGGCTCTTAGACCCGCTCTTTTCACAACCTCACGCCCACCGACCGTAGTAGGGATTCCTGTGATCCCATAGGTGTAATTTCCACCGACATCTTTGGCGCGCCAGGCAGGGGGCGCAGTTGTGAAAATCCGGTTTAGGAGCTAGTCTAGCAGCACTTATTGCCATGGCTCCCAAGAGGAAGACGACGATGCCGATCAGTTCATCGGGAGCCGGACAACCCGTGCCGGTGCGGGCGAGTAGCAGGGCGGTTGTGGACAGAACTTGAGGCGCGGCCCGCGAACACCCACATCGCTCTGGTAGTCAAAGCCTGGCGAGCGGCGTTGTTCGTGCGTGAGACGATGGGTCGCACCCGCCAAATCCAAGGACGGAGCTGGGGTCCCTGCAGGCAGCGCGGGGCCCTCCAAGGGCGTCGCGGTGCCACCTACCGGTGGCGTAGCGACCTCCAAGACACCTACGCCGGCGCCCACGACACGCTCTTCCCAAGTTGTGCGCGATGAGCAGCGTCACCACGCTGGTGACCCTGTGTGCCGCTGTGGGAAGAGTTCTGCGCATCTTTCACAGGATGAAGGAGGCCAACATGCATGCCGAGGTGCTGGCAAAAATGGCGTAAGGCTGCAAGGCCGTGATAGAGCCCCTTCTAACGTGGTTAGAAGTCGGAGCGCATCATGGTCCACACAACTTTTGCCGCCGCCTACGCCAGCAGAAGCTTTGGCGCGCGCGCAGCTGCTCCTCGACTTTCCTCCAGCTGCGGAGAAGCTCGACGAGTGGAGAGCCACCGCCCGGATCCTCATCGGCATCACCAAGAAAGATGAGCCGCAATCAGCGGGGCCCATAGGCCGACGCTCCATTGAGCCACCGCATGCCAGTGGTGGAAGGGCCGGAGGTGATGCAGCCACGGTGCATTCTCCTCCCCCCGCCAGTTGCGGCGGGTGTCGATCCGTCGTGATGACGCTTGTGATAACATTTCCATAGCGTCATCGGATACACGGAGCCACCGTGATCAGTGCCAAATTCTTCGGGAGCGAGCCCTTGAAGATGCTCGAACCACCATCGAACGCCGGCGTGATGCCAGCCACCCGTCAGATAGGCGGGCAGGGCCCACTATGGACCACCCGGCACCGGGAGGTTACTGTGGCCTACCCTACGAGTGGGTTGCCCAACCTTTACCCATGATCTACGACAGTTCCAGTGGCCCTCCAACCGCATGGTCAAGCCCAACGTTGGCGAGAAGTACAACGGCAAGACTCACCCGTCAGAGTTCCTCAACATCTACACCATCGCGATGCAAGCTGTTGGAGCCCGTGACGACAAGGTGCTTGCCAATTACTTCCCGCTGGCACTTAAGCCCAATGTCATGTCATGGCTGATGCACTTGTGACGGATTCCATTTCTTCTTGGTCAGATCTGTGTCATGAATTTGTTGGCGCCTTCACTGGAGGCCATCAAGCTCATGGCCAGGCAAGCGATCTGCATATAATCCCCCAGAAGGAAGGAGAAAACCTGCGCAAGTACATCTAGAGATTCAGCCGGGTGCAGTACAGCATCCCAGATGTTCATCCCGCCACCGTGATCAGCGCATTCCATTAGAATGTGCGCAACCGCAAGATGCGTGAAGAGCTGGCGATGAACAAGGTCAAGCATGTGGCCGAACTTTATGTTCTGGCCGATAGGTGCGCTCGAGCTGAAGAGGGGAGGAAGTACTCCGGCGAGGACGCCGGTGTGGAAACCGAATCCACAGACGACGACACCGCCGCCCTAACGAAGAAGGGCTGGCGCCATAACAAAAAGCGCAAGGGCAAGGCCGTGCTTGTCGTCGAGGGATCCGACGACACCGACGCTGCCAAGTAAGCCAAGGCAAGCGACCCCAGCAAGGAAGTTGCGGGGTGTGCCGCTTGCCGAGCCTTGGCGGCTGCCGACAAGCCAGGAAGTTGCGATAGGCAATACTGCAAGATCCACCGCACCAAGGGCCATGACCTCTAGAACTGCCGACAAGTTGAGCTGCTTGCTGAGAAGCAGAAGGCCGAATATGAGAGGCGGGACAAGGAGAAGGGTCAGGACAGTGTCGAGGGATCTAGCAAGAAGCATGATGGCCAAGGAGGCCGACGCGACAAGGATAACCAGCAGGAGAGGCCCGCCCGGGGCCGCGACAAGAAGCAGGAAGACGATGATCATGACGAGGACGACGAGTCCAGCGACCACGAGTTTTAGAAAGCTACGAAGGCCTTGTGCGTCGATGGTGGCGCCTCACTGCACACCTCTCACCGCCACCTCAAGCAGTGGGCACGTGAGATCGCAGCGACGGAGCCATCATTCGACGCCGAGAAGCCACTAAAGTGGTCTAGCATGCCTGTCATTTTTGACACCGAGGACCACCCTGATCGCACAACTGCGGTCGGGTGCTTGCCGTTGTTGGTTTCGCCAACGATACGCAACCTTAAGGTGATGAAGATGCTAGTTGACGGCGGTACCGGTCTGAACTTGATCTCGCCTGTTGTGATCAAAAGGCTGCAGATTCCTGATGGAGACCTCGAAGAGACGGGCATGTTTCAAGGGGTCAAACCGAGAAGGAGTCAGCCGAACGGTAAGGTCACGCTGCTCGTGACGTTTGTAGGCGAGTTGAACTACAGGACGGAGAAGATTATCTTCGATGTAGCCGAGATCCCCTTGCCCTACAACAGGATCCTCGGTCGCCCGGCACTAGCCAAGTTGATGGCGGCGTCCCACTACGCCTATAACATGCTGAAGATGCCCGGGCCGATGACCATCATCACTGTCCCCTCCGACAAGAAGGATGCGCTGATCTGTGTTGACCAACTCTATCAGGAAGCAGTTGCAACGACTGCTGCCAAGGCACTTGCTCTTGCCACCGAAGCCCCGGGAGGGAAGAAGACCGACAAGACCTCTCGCACCCACTCCAGCAAGCGCACCTCTTCGGAGTGTTGTGCTCCCGTTGAGTACGTGCCAGAGAGCTCCACCGGCAAGAGCAAGAAATCCAGAGCTGCACCACCAGAGACCAAAAAGGTGTCCGTCAAGGAGGATGGCACGAGAGGGGCTTTCACCATAAGCTCCACCCTCGATGGCAAATAGGAAGGCACGCTCATCACTTTCCTGTGGGCGAATGTCGATGTGTTTGCATGGCAAGCATCCGACATCCCGGCGTTCCCAGGGATGTGATTGAGCACCATCTTGTTGTCTGTCCTCATGCGCGACCCATCAAGCAGAAGGTCAGGAAGCAAGCTTTGGAAAGATAGGAGTTCATCACAAAAGAGATCAGGAAGCTGGAGGCGGCAGGCTTGGTGAGAGGAGTACTCCATCCGACGTGGTTGGCCAATCCGGTGGTGGTGCACAAGGAAAATGGGAAGTGGAGGCTGTGTATCGATTACACAGATATCAATAAAGCATGTCCAAAAGACCCTTTCCCGTTGCCATGCATCGACCAGATTGTTGACTCCACGGCCGGGTGCGACTACCTGTTATCATTCCTTGACGCCTACTCAGGATACCACTAGATTTTCATGACGAGAGAAGATGAAGAGAAGACAACATTCATCACCTCGTGTGGTACGTATTGGTTTTTACGGATGCCTTTCGGGTTGAAGAGTGTTGGCTCAACGTTTGTAAGAGCAGTCCAAATTGGTTTTGATCCCCAGCTACATAGAAATATGGAAGCTTATATGGACGACATAGTAGTCAAAACCAAGGACAAGACAACACTTGTACAAGATTTGGAAGAGACATTTGCAAATCTGTGCAAGATCAACCTCAAGCTGAACCCTGAGAAGTGTATCTTCGGTGTTCCGTCCGGCAAACTTCTCGGGTTCTTTGTGTCACAACGTGGGATCGAGGCGAATCTTGAAAAGATCAAGGCCATTGAGCAGATTGAGGCGCCTAAGCGGATCAAGGATGTGCGTTCGCTCACTACCTGCGTTGCCGCCATGAGAAGATTCATCTCCAAGTCTGCTGAGCATGCCCTTCCATTTTTCAAAATCTTGAAAAAGGCGGGCACAATGGAATGGACCCCAGAGGCCGAAGCAGCACTGCAAGATTTGAAGAAATACCTCTCCTCCATGCCAATACTAGTTGCGCCTAAACCACAAGAGCCACCGCTGCTGTATCTAGCGGCAATGAATCAAGTGGTCAGTGTCGCGCTAGTGGCGCAGAGGAAGGTTGATGAAGGGGCAGTGGCAATGGCAGGACTGGAGGATGGTGAGCCAGAGCTCCCCCCGGCAGGGCCTAGTTCCGGCAAGGCGAGGCCCCCGGCAGGGTCTAACACCGGAGGGATAGGGCCTCTGCAACCAAATGAAGTGGTGCAGAAGAAGAAGATGATGCAACAGCCGGTTTACTTTGTCAGCTCCCTCTTGCAGGGGGCTATGTCAAGGTACTCCGGTGTGCAGAAATTGCTCTTCGGCCTCCTTATGGCCTCGAGGAAGCTGCGTCATTACTTCCAAGCGCACGAGATCACCGTTGTCACCCGCCTCCCGTTGCAACGGATATTGCATAACCCAGACGCAACTGGGAGGATTGTGGAATGGGCCTTGGAACTGTCGAGCTTTGGTTTGAAGTTTGAAAGTACTTCGTAAATCCAGAGCAGAGTCTTGGCAGAGTTCATTGCAGAGTGGATTTCGACGCCCGACAAAGAGATCCAGGAGACCACTCTTCCTGGCAGGGAAACAAGCCACAACTAGGTTATGTACTTTGACGGGGCTTTCTTGCTGCAAGGCGTCGGTGCTGGTGTACTGCTCGTCGCACCCACCGCAGAGCACCTCAAGTATATAATCTAGATGCACTTTCCCAGGGAGATGTCGACGAACAACACTGCTGAATGCGAGGGATTGCTTGCCGGTCTTAGGATCGCGGCAGACCTCGGGGTCAAGAAGCTCATCGTCAGGGGTGATTCACAGCTTGTCGTCAGACAAATCAACAAGGATATCAAAGCCCGTTGATGGAGGCCTACGTGGATGAGGTGAGGAAGCTGGAGGAGCGTTTTGACGGTATATAGGCAAAGCACGTTCCCGAGTGGAGAACGACATCGCTGACTACCTGTCGAAGCGCGCTGCCCTCAAACTACCTATGGAACCAGGTACTTTTGTGCTTAGGTTAACTCAACCATCTGTTGAACCATCAATAGAGCAGAACAAGCGGAGGAAGTCAGGCCCCGGCAAGTACTTTCCCACCGAGCTCCCAGGAGCCGCTGGCGAAGATGCTGCCGTGGACACTAAGCCTGCCGTGGGGCAACCGGCTCCAACAGGGCGTCAAGCCCTGGCCGTAGAGACAACCACTCCCATGGCAGAGGAAATGCCTTTAGTCCTTGCCGTCGAGCCCCAGGCTCCAGCATGGGCACAGCATACCGTCCGGTTCCTCCAAACAGGGGAGCTTCCTGAGGAGTAGGAAGAAGCGGAGAAAGTAGCCCGTCGGTCAACCATGTACTAGTTCGTTGACAACGTTCTCTACAGGAAAAGACCAAGCAGCGTGAAATTGAAGTGCATTCCCCGGGAGGAAGGACTGGAGCTGTTGGTAGAGATACATGGAGGCATATGTGGCTCCCACTTAGGGTCGAGGGCCCTTGCCGACAAGGTTTCTTTTGGCCCACTGCCCTCCAGGATGCAACAGCACTAGTAACCAAGTGTGAAGCGTGTCGGTTCCATTCAAAGTAGCTTCATCAGCCATCTCAAGCCCTTCAAACAATCCCTCTCTCCTGGCCATTCTTGGTCTAGGGGCTCGACATACTGGGCCCTTTCCCCCACGCTGTCGGGGGCTTTGAGTACTTGTACATTGCAATCGACAAGTTCACAAAGTGGCCGGAGGTGGAAGCAGTGAGGAAGGTGATAGTGCAGTGAGCCGTCAAATTCTTCAAGGGGCTAGCCTGCCGTTTTGGTGTGCCAAGCAGAGTCATCACCGACAACGGCACACAGTTCACAAGCCGCACCTTCATGCAATACATGAAAGACATCGGCAGCAAGGTCTGTTTCACTTCTGTGGCACACCCACGGAGCAACGGCCAAGCGGAGAGGGAAAATGCTGAAGTACTGCGAGGCCTGAGGACAAAGACTTTTGACAGTCTGCACAAGAGTGGAAGGCGCTTGATTGATGAGTTGCCGGCGGTTCTTTGGTCAATCATAATGACGCCAAATCGAGCCACCGGACAGACACCCTTTGCCCTGGCATACGGGGCAGAGGCAGTTCTCCCCAGGGAACTCATATACGGGTCACCTCGAGTTCTCGCTTATGACGAGCTTGAGCAAGAGCGAGTGCGGCAAGATGACGCAACGCTCCTCGAGGAAGATCATCTTCGGGCGGCTGTGAGAGCAGCGTGCTACCAGCAAGCCATGCGTCGCTACCATAGCCGCAAGGTTCATGCCCGAAGCTTTGAGGAAGGCGACCTTGTTCTTCGGTGCATTCAATCAACCAAGAATTCCAACAAGTTGACGCTGAAGTGGGAAGGCCCTTATCGGGTAATACGAGTCACCAGGCCTGGCGCAGTCCGCCTAGAGACTAAACATGCCATTCCAGTGAGCAAATCCTGGAACATCGAGCATCTTCGCAAGTTTTACCCATAAGGCGCGGTTGTCGGGTCCCCCAGCAAGCCACCTTTTGTACAAGCCTTGCCGACAAGGCATGTAACCCTCTGTACAAAGCCAGACGCAGACCCTGAGCACAAATAAATGAAGCGCTGGTGCCCTAAGTTATAGCATGCATGCTAGGTTGAGTCTCTCCCTCGGTTAGGGTTGATAGTGCTTAGCGGCGACTAATCCCTAGCATAGAGGTCGAGTGTGCGTCTCTCTGGTCCTTTCCGTCCTTTTTGGTTTGCAGGGTACATGGATATTTCTGCTGAGCTATTGGGAAGGAAGAGAACAAGCCGGTGCTCCGGTCCTGGCAAGCCAAGGTTGCCGGGGGCTGCAGACACAAGGGTCCAACCACGGCAAGCCAAGGTTGCCGGGGGCCCGTAGATTCAGATAAGTCATTTATCCCCTATTATGCATTTCCGTATGGAGTTGGGACGTTTGAAACCTCGCTTTATTCCTTGGCTACCATGCTCCCCTCTTCCAGTACCCAAGCTATTCCCTGGGTCGGAACTTGGTTGTAGTCGCCGTAACAAGGAAGCAAACGAAGCACCTAACCCTACTTCGCCCTGCCTCCGCAAGAGCGTGAGTACGGTTGAAAGAAGTAAGGGGACGACAAGGCCTGTTGCCGGGCGACAATGTTTATCTTAAAAATAACAAGGATTCATTCCTTGGCATGGGCTTCGCTCACGCACAAAAAACCCGGCAAGCACCCTTTTTCATTAATACATCCCATACAGGTACAATTCGTACGGAATGTAAACATCAGCAAGGGGATTACAAGTTTTAAATTTAGTTAAGGCCCTCAGGCTTACAAACTAAAAAGAGATAAGATGCCCGTAATCCCTTTCTTGTCCCTCTTCTCAGGAAACGAAACAAGATAACAGGAGGGCAAAAGGAGCGCCTAGGCGAGGTACGAGCAGCAGAAGACACCAAGAGAACATATCGGTGGCCGCCCAAGAGAAGGGTTGGTGATGATGGTGCCGGGAGAAGAGCTGGAAGATGAGGCAGCGGGCCGCCAATACGCTATGAAGGCGTCGGTGCCATCGTACTCCGACTTGACGGCCCACCACCCGCCTCCTTCGCCTTCTCTGGCCTTCCCATGCCAGCCGCCCAAGGTGGCAACCCCGAGAAGTTCAAGGAGCTGGCCCCATCCCTGGCAAATTGCTCTGCCAGGAGGAAGGGCTAGGTGCAGATGTTGCTGCTGCCACCGTGGCCCGGGAACGGTGTGCCCAACGCCTAGTCGGACTCGTCATCCTCCCTCCCGCTACACTCGTCGTTATTTTCACTATCCTCCTCGTCGCTCTCGCCCAAAGAATAGCTTTCGCCATCAGTCGAGATCTCCGCACAGCACCCTAGCCTGTGTCCCGAGTGCCCGAAGACCTTGAAGGAGAGCAAATGGCTCTCCGCTAGCTTGCAGCAAAGGATGTGCCCATCCATAAAGCAATGGGCGCAGGCAATGGTTTTCCAGCCCCGGTGAAGGAGCATCACTTGAGGGGCGGGGAACACTATGTTCACCCACATGTCACCATGGCAACACCCCTTCATGTGAAGCCTCAGCCACGGTGGTTGGTCGACCTCCAGCATGCTCGCAAATGCCCGGGGAAGTCGAAGGCTATGGCGCGGCGGCCCACACAGCTACAGGATGAACTCGAGCACTGAGTCCCCGACATGGCCACTCGACAAAGCAGGAGGAGATGGCTACGGAGACGGAGACGGCGCAAGCGCCCCCCTTCCGCGCCCACCTGTTCCTCGACCGCCTCGCCGACCGTGGCCCCGCCCGGCGGCCCCACCGCGAGCA